>NW_019671923.1:949004-1055369 GCF_002708625.1 Rhizopus microsporus ATCC 52813 | reverse complement strand
TTTAGTTTAAAACAAATAGTTTGCAAAAGAACTTTTTCACTGTTCTTCCTTGATAGACCTTCAACAGGGGGATGGGTTGAAAAGACAGATGCGGCTGAAGCCTTTCCAGATAGAACCGACGACTGCTTCTGTTTTACTGGTATCTCTTATCAACTTGTGTCAAGACAAATGATGTTTGCTCCACAAATAACTGGAGAGAGAGAGAGAGAGAGAGAGAGAGAGAGAGAGCTAATTCAAATGGTACATAGCTGGTAGCGTCAAAAGAATGAACTTCATTATTCCGCTGGGCATATTGAAGTGTGACGATATTAGTTGTCAAAAATTGATTAGTATGCTAAGACTGTTCACGCTAGGAAATACCTAAAAAAACTTTTGAGTGGATTAGAAAGAAATAAAGGAATGATTACTTCAGAATAATCATGTGTTCATTTAGGCAATGCCCCGCCATTTTCAGCTCTCTTTTTTTTTTTTCCATTTTCTGAACATCGTTAGTTAAGTTACTTTCTTTTGAAAAGAGCTTATGGACAATTTTTACTACGAAATCAGTGCGGATTATAAGGCTTTAAGTAGAACTTTGTAGTCTTTATTTTAATATATACCAAAAAAGTCATGATTGTTAAACTTGTTATGATTGATAACTTTTAGAAGTAGCTATGTTTGCCAAGTAAGAAAGCAAAGAAATGACTCTAATGACGATCAGAGAGCGTATTCTTCACATGAAAGAATAAATGCATTGCATAATAACAAATGTCTCCTTAAATTTTTCTTTTGTTATCTCTAATCTCCCCTTAGGCTCTCTATATCGCCCTCATTTTGTACTTTTTTGTTATTTGACTTTTATTTACAGATTGAGACCTGAAAAAGCTTGCAGAGTTCTCACAAGAGTGTCATAATTTTTAACTGTGATGACTATAGGAAAAAGAGAGAGAGGCCAACATCAATTATCAAGCAAAAGAATTTGAATATGCAAGTCTGTCATTTAATAAACCGTACATCAGTGCACAATACATGCATGTAGCCCGCAGCGTTCCTAGTGTCACACGGAATTTCAAAATTACAAGTTTCAGCTTTTCATGCTTTTCTCTTCAAAACAAACAATACACAAATGAATGACGAACAGAACAATCATGTAAAAAAGGATCAAGAGTCTCACCAAGAATCGTAAGTTTCTATATATGTTTGCCCCTTTTTTTCTTTGACAAGTTGACAGATAGCTTTATAGTAATGTAGTTGCAATGTTTGTTGTGCAATTTGATGTTCATAAAGGAAATATCCTCGAATGGCAGTATCCTCCTGGTATATTAATAAAAAGCATTAGCTAACTATTATACTTAACAGGTTTATTTAGAATTTGATTTACAAGGTATCGAGTATCAAGCTATCTGTAGTGGACTACATCGTATCGAGTCAGACGTAGTGTAGGTATAGAAAAAAAAAAAGGAGAGAAAAGAAATTGACAGATTGGCGCTTGATAGGTATTTTTCTCGATCTTCGTATTACGGAATAAGCGTGTTTCAGAATATGTCAATTGATACATCAAGAGGTGCTTATATGAAAGCTGTTGGTCTTGTGGTCAAGCCGACAAAGAGCACCGGAGCATGTGGGAATATTTGGAGGCATAAGAGCTTTTTGATGCAAGAACTAAGGTATAATAGAACACAAAGAGGGAGGGAGATCAAGTCACTGATCATTTTATATAGTCACTTTATGACCCCATCTCAATCTGCAGAGCCAGCACAGTATGAAAGCTTGATTGAATATTACAATAGATACAAATATCAAGAACGCCAAGTTGAGTCTGACCCTATATATATGTCATGGCTTCATGATAAGAGCTTATTATACGCAGCAGAGCACAGCGTCAACTATAATTTGGCACACAATATAGTATCAGTCAATCACGATTTGATGGAAGCAAGCGATCTACCAGAGTTTGTAAAGTTGTTTGGTCCTGATATATTCGTCTTGTGGAAGGCTGCACTGTTAAGAAAGCGAATCATGTTTATTGATGTGCCACCAATGGAGACAAGTTGTCGCTATGGTAAGAACTCCAATATCGTAAAAAGAGCTTTAATAATGTATCTTAGTTTATTCCATGCACTTGATGGGACATATTCCGGACAAGTTTAAATCTGTCAAGCCAATCATATCCAAATTTACTGTTGGTGTAAATGATATTCCTGAATTAGAAAACAGCAGTGATTGTTATATAGCATGTATGTGTATTTGATATTCAACCTTGAAAAGTACACGCGCACTAACACAGCTTTGTATCAGGTACACCCGATACAATCTTTCAAATCAAGTCTGACCTGTACGATCTAATGATCACCTTCCCTACACTCCCTTTTTCTCACCCTGTGACTCAGACAGCTTCAGTGCAACAGATCGCCCTGTCCGATTTAAGAAGCAAAACTGGATTAGAGATAAAGTCAAGTATTCCATCAGTGCCGTCTAACCACAACCCTGCAGATGCGAGACGATATCGTATCTTGCAAAGGCTTGTGGAAAATCAATCATTTGATCTCGGCTCTAGTTCATCATCATCATCATTATGCGTTGCTGATTTTTATTACTGGCTCTATGAAGTACAGGATGAACTACAGAATGAACAAAAAGAATTGTTTTGTAGATCCAGCGGTCAAGGCACAGCAAGGGCTAGCAGCCCTTCTTCTAGACGTGAAAGTCAAGAACTATTAGCGGATGAAGAGCAGGATGCATTAGAGATAAACCCGAATGAAATACTTGAAGTGGTGGCAGCAAGAGCATCTAGTGAAATGCTTCGTACAAGTACTGAATATCAACAACAGCAGTCTATCAACAATACCGTTATCAAGTAAACCCTTTTTCTTTCTTTTTTGGCTATTGAGACTAATGACTTTTTTTATAGCTTCTTTCAACATCTAACATTCTTTTTACTCTTGACGTTACAAGACATCATTTCTACAAACGAAAGAGACGATATAACTATCCTATGGCCAAAGGATATGGTAGAATTAGGATTAGATCCCTTAAAGGATTCTGAGTTCGTTATTGAACTGGCTCGACTTTATTTCAACAAGGAGATACAAGTGCGTGGAATACCTGATTGGCATGCTTGTTGCTCTGCTTGTTGTCTACAAGGAAGGGATAGACAGTACATTCGAATTTAAAATAGGTTCTCTTTCATTTCTAATTGACAATAAATTCTCTACAACGCCAAAGTTCAACAGCTAAGTCGACTGTTTCGAATGATTTTGGTACACCTAATGCACTCACTCGCTGTTGTTCAGGAGTAATATTCAGTCTTTGTAATATCTGTGATATCTGTTTGTCTGACCATAGATCTTTTATATAATAGCACGGTATATCCTTCTGCGCCTTGTCTTCTGATTGTATGTAGACAGAGTGATCATGTGCACAAAAGTCTGTATGGTTCTGCTGTAATATGATGATACATTGATATCCCATGGGGGCTGGCTTGTCTGATACCCAGCTTGAGTCATCCACAGGCTGTAAGATGTGAATTGAACTCGTAGAAATCTTTAAGAATTCTTTTAGTGATGCTTGACATAATGCATCTTGTACATGGTCAGTCATATCAGCTCTGTA
The DNA here is from genome assembly GCF_002708625.1 of Rhizopus microsporus ATCC 52813. NCBI lineage: Eukaryota > Fungi > Mucoromycota > Mucoromycetes > Mucorales > Rhizopodaceae > Rhizopus > Rhizopus microsporus. The sequence continues at coordinate 1,051,778 of NW_019671923.1, read as the reverse complement.
CATTGCATTTCCTCGAAATACGCTGTTGTATACTGCTATGAATTCAATACATGTGTAATTATAAAGAGATAATGGACTTACCTCCCCCCTTTAATGCATCCAACAGACGCCTCTGAAGGCTAACGTAGTATCCCGCTCCATGTGTCTTTCCCTGAACGGTCGGATAAGCCCATACTCGTCTTGTTTCTGGATGCCAGCCGAGGCCAAAACGAAGTAAAAGTTCTGTTGAGAAGGAATAGAGGTGAATGATAAAGATATAAAATCATTTTGATATATCTTTACTTGAAGGGAATATTCTACGTTGAAGTGCGCATTGTCTAAGAGGAGAAGCCATAATACGAGCTTATAGAATATGATTAGATCTATTGTGTTAGATCTAAGTGCTGATCTTACCAGCTGGACTCGTTGCTATTTTTGCTTCTAGAGAATCAGGCCGAGTTTTGATTATTTCTTTAAGCTGATCAACTGTTGGTCTTGGTCCTCTTGTTGGCTTTGTAATAGTTCGCCATTGCTGAATGATGTCAGTGATTGCCCTTGACATATGGTGAAGCTAAAAAAGGAATTGAAACTCCAAGAAAGAAATAGGTGTGCTAAAATTTAATTGGCCAGCCTAAAGAGCTTAAAACACGTTTTGATTTAAATTAAGCTCTTCTCTTTCTCTCTTTCTTGTTCTTGGCGGTCAAGCACACACACAGACACAGAGGACACACACATATATATACATACATAAAAGTCACACTATGTCTCTGCTAGACGCCATCTCTATTCTCCTGGTGACTATTATATCTATTGTAAGTTTTATTATTGTATATATAAACAGTGTTTTAATATAAAGGCATAGATTATTGGTTTTCTTTTATTATTTTCACCTAAACCAAGGCCAAGAACAGAAAACGAAACATATTATCGAGATGCGTCATCAGAGAAAAGAAAGCCCTTACCAGATCTATTCGATGAGCCCTCTGTCAAGCTGTCCTGTATTGTACCTGCATATGATGAAAGTAAACGACTACCAAAGATGTTGAAGGAGACAGTTGAATTTTTAGAGCAAAAGAAAGAGATAAACAAGGATTATAGTTATGAGATCATTATTGTGGATGATGGAAGTCGAGATAATACTATTGAGGTGGCCATGGGTTTTGCAAAGGAGTATCCGCATGTTGATATTCGTATTCTTGCCATGGAAAAAAATCGAGGGAAAGGAGGAGCAGTAACTCAGGTAAGAATATGATATACTCATATAGATATAATGTGCTAATGACCCTTGAAGGGAATCTTAGGTTGTCGTGGTGAACTTTGCCTGATGGTAGATGCTGATGGTGCAACTAAATTCTCCGATCTTGATAAGCTACTCGAAGAACTTGCTCACATTCAAAAAGATGATCAGGCTGTTGTTGTCGGATCAAGGTCTCATCTTGTATCTACTGAAGCTGTTGTCAAGAGATCATTCATTCGTAACTTGCTGATGAGAGGCTTTCATCTACTAGTCTATATTCTCGGCATTCGCGGAATTGAAGATACTCAATGTGGTTTCAAACTATTCACACGTAAATCAGCACAGATCATATTCCCTAATATGCACGTCGAACGATGGATCTTTGACATTGAGTGTCTCATTATTGCTCAACAACAAAATATTCCTATTGCAGAAGTGCAAGTGACATGGCATGAAATTGACGGTTCCAAAGTCAATTTGATGGTCGATTCTATAAAGATGGCAGTTGACCTGTTACTGATTAGACTTAATTACATCTTGGGTTTTTGGACTGTCCGAAAGAAAAAATAAATCTTTCTTTTTTTAAAAAAATGATAATTAGTGCTATTGACAAGCAGTCAGTGCACAGAATCTGTTCTGGACAAGTTGTGCTTGATTTGGCAACTGCAGTAAAAGAGTTGGTTGAGAACAGTATTGATGCTGGTGCCAGTTGTATTGGTAATACAGCAAGAAAGAAAGCGTATGTCATGTTAATATTGCATTAGACATCAAATTTAAGGATTATGGAATTGAAGGCATCGAAGTTAGCGATGATGGATCAGGCATTGATCCTGTCAATTATGAAACATTGGCGTTAAAGCACTATACTTCCAAGATTAGTCAGTTTGAAGATCTCGAGAAAGTTGCAACATTTGGATTCCGAGGAGAAGCAATCAGTTCACTATGTGCACTCTCACAATTGATTGTGATTACAGCTACTAAAGAACAAGCGCCTATGGGCATGAAGCTCGAATATGACGACAATGGAAAGTTGAAATCAAAGACACCTATTGCTCGCTCAGTAAGTTGCGTGTAAAAGAAAAAGGAAATGAATAACACATACCTTAGACTGGAACAACTGTTCAAATAACAAACATGTTTCATTCACTGCCTGTCAGACAAAAGGAATTTAAAAGAAACTGTAAAAAAGAATATGGAAAAGCACTGGCCATTCTACAAGCTTATTCTATTATATCCTGCAACATTAAAATTTCAGTGTTTAATCAATCAGGCAACAAGTAAGGAGACAACTTCAAAAAAAAATGAGAACTAATATAGGTTAGACCAAGTACAAAAGTGATGTCTACAAACAAGAATAGAGATATAAGAGACAATATGTCGAATATATTTGGATCAAAGATCGTTTCCCAAATCGTCCCGTTTGAGATAAGCCTCGAGAGTCTTTTAGGGCAAGGTTCTGTCGAAGGATTCATATCCAGACCAGAGTGGGGGTTGGGCAGAAGTAGTTCAGATCGTCAATACTTTTATGTAAATGGTAGACCATGTATATTACCAAAGGTAAACAACATTCGCTCTGTGGTGTACCAAGTTATAACTTTTTTTGTGAAAGATGGCCAAAGCCCTGAATGAAATCTATCGTTCGTTTATTACAAATCAATACCCATTTATTGTTGCCAATTTCAAAATACCAACTGATGTTTATGATGTGAACGTGAGTCCTGACAAACGAACGATCTTTATTCATGAAGAAAACAAGATTGCCGAGATAATCATGGAACAACTAAAGGGTCTATTGGAGCCTAGTCGATCGACGTTCCAAACGAATGATTTGACAACGACAGAAGAAGAGATTATTACAACAACAACAACGACAGCAGCCGTGCCAAAGGTATCGCTGCAGTCGTTTGCATTGGCTAGCGGGAGTCATTATCGACCCAAGAGTATGTATGATACCAACCTTGGCAAGCGAAATTATACCAAGACAACTACTAGTAGTGAAACAGGCAATATCAAAGATTACCTGTTAAAAAAGCCAAGATTAGATAACGAAGAAGTGGATGAGTTAACAGAAGAGTACGACAATCAACCAGAAAGACCATCAGTTATAGGGAATAATGATATACTACAGGCTTCAGAAATATCATCAATTGCATCCATATCAAGCATATCTGAAGCTGTGATTGAACCTGATATTATAGCGATAGATGTCACTCAGAGAAAAGTCAGTGAAATCACACTAATGAATGATATAACTGAGCCTATGACTGTGGATATTCAAGAAGAACAGTCAGCCACAGATAGCTGTCAACACTTTGAGCAACATAAAGACATCAGATCCTATGAGGGGAACTGGAAAACAAATGGTCGATCTATGACTGTGACCGTAAAGGACTTTGTTAATATTCCTATAAAAAAACAAACAGTGCCTATAGACAACATACCGGATGGTCTCCTGATGGATGCTGGTATTCAAAACGTTCAAGACAATGATAAGGCAACGGAGGCATTAAACCGAGTTATTCATAAATCAGATTTTGCGAGGATGAAAGTGCTTGGGCAGTTCAACCTTGGCTTTGTGATTACTTCATTAGATGATCAAGACCTCTATATTATTGATCAACATGCGTCTGATGAAAAGTACAACTTTGAGACTTTACAAAAGACGGTACGAGTTGATAGTCAAAAACTAATAAGGCAAGTGTTGCAAAATATGTCCTCCCTTGTTTATCTCCCCGAAAGCTAATGGTATATCCATAGTCCACAAATCCTTGACCTCAGTGCTGCTGAAGAACTTGTCGTCATGGATCATTTGGATGTTTTTAAAGCGAATGGGTTTGATATTGAAGTATTGCCTGATAATGAACCGACGAAGCGTATACGTGTCTTATCACAGCCAGTGACAAAGAAAGCAATGTTGGATAAGAAGGACATAAGCGAAATTATCCATTTGTTGAGCGAGCATCCTGACGAGATGGTTCGATGTAGTCGAAATAGAGCCATCTTTGCCTCAATGGCTTGTCATAAGGCAGTGAGGATAGGACAGTCTTTGACAAAGAACAAGATGACAACGGTAAGGATGAGTTGTATATAAAAACAACAACTGTTGATCATTTATTATAGATTATAAGACACATGGGTGAAATTGACCAGCCATGGAATTGTCCACATGGCCGTCCAACTATGCGTCATTTGCTAAGTCTTTCCCAGTTGAAGCAAACGAGAAAACGAAAGTTTAGTTTTAAAGGAACGTTGTTTTGCTGATTTTATTGTTTCCAAAACATTGTATTTTCTTTTAAATGTTTATGGGCTGAAAGGGGCATATTTAATGCAGCATGAATGGGTTGAATGTTGGGTTCATTCATCAAAGACAATGTAGCAACTCCCATATAAGAGTGTAATAAATCTATATTTATATAAATATCTCCCCTCCTTATAGTTTGTGTATATTAGCATTACCTGGAAATGATTCAGGGTCCTTTGCGAATCCTCCTATGCGTGATTCGCTTTGTAAGAGAAAATCTTTTAATGCATCAGAATTGACAAGATGAAAGCTGTCCAACATGGCTAAAGATGCACCTATCCAAAACCCATAACACACATCCTGCAGCTTGTTTGGTCTACCTTGGAACCCACCGATTTGTCGAAACAGACACCATTGAACGAGTTGATCTTTATTTAATATACCTTCATCGAGGTTCCCCATTATTGATAAAGCAGCTGTTCCGCAAAAGGTCGAGCCTCCGTGTGCTTCCTGTTTTGGACACTGAGCAAAGGCATGCTCATAAGACTGTATTCCGTCAGTAGCTTGAAGGTTTCTTGACTAAATATATATACAAATACCTGAAGTTGAATAATATGATCTAATGTTCTTTCTCGGTCAATACCAGACCAATCATTCAGTATATAAGATATAGCACACGCACAATAGATGAATCGAACGTCTCTTTCTAAACTTCCGGTTGTAGGAGCAATGCTAAAAACGACCCCCTGTTAATAAGTGTACATACACAGCTTCATGTTCTCATTTTTTTCTTATATACACTCAACCTTCCGTCTTGCTGTTGTAAATGTCGTAGCGTATTTGTAATGGCTTTTCTATTGACACGAGATAGATCGTCACCCAAAAGTAAAAGGTTGATGAGAGCAGTGTATGTGTTTGCTACATGACCGGAGTCATAGGGTACATACGAGCAAGTTGTCTATCATTTAGTCAGTTTACTTATCGCTTGTATGTCACACACTCTATCTCTCTTTTTACAGCATGAGGGTCGAATGATCTTCCTGACCAAGGTGATCCTCTAAAGCCACAAACAGCGTCATTGGCATCGTCATTTTCAGTTGGAAGTATTTGTTGTGCATACACCCAATCTATCCAGTCTAATCTATTTTGTTCTGTGATATTATTCTCTAGTTCTCCTAGTAAAGTTAAAGCTCCTAAACAAAAGAATGCCAAAGTCATCCTTTTTACATACGCGTTACATGTCACTGAATACACTTTTTCTTCTTCTTTTCATACCTGTTTGTCTCTGTTTGAGTGTAATCTGTAGGAAGCATGCATAGATTGGATTTAAAGTATTTGATGAGTTTTTCTCTATTGTAACTAGTCATCCTTAACAAAAAGAGAAGCGAAAAAATAAAAAGGGACGATCGGACTTTCTTTATTTGGCCAGATTGGAAACAGATGAAAAAGGTGCCACTGCAGTAACAACAATCGATCTCGGTTCATTATTTATGGATATTCCCTTTTGAGCACGATGAAAGACTCGTGTTTGTTAAAATAAGACTACTTTAATCGCTTATAAGCCAAGGAACTTGTGTTTATCAACGGAACCTATGGATGAGTGGCACCCAGTACTTATTTTAGTAATTTTAAGGTTACAGAAAGAGAGAGGGAGAGGGGGAGAGAGGCACTCTGTCCAAAAGTTGGGTGTGGTGCTTCATTTGTTACATTTCACAGGATGAAGACTCTAAGCACACAAAATGAAAGGGAGTGCATTATAAAGACTCAATCATCTATGGGCATGAAATTTATTCATTATATATAGATTGGCTTGCTTAAATGGGGGGGAGTGAAAACCTCGCGTGTGTCCTTTCCCCCAAAATGATCCTAATCATCCATTTATGAAAGAAACACGCCATCATTTACCTTAATATATAATTGATGTGTGTCTTTATATATCTGAAACCACACATATATCAATTCTACCATTCCCTTTTTAAATACCCTATTGACATATAATCTCCACTTCATAAACATGACACATGCACCCCCAAAAGGAGGAACTGCTTTGAATAATAAAATCAATTCATATAAACCTTACTCCTTACCTTTTAAAGAGAAGGGAGACCTGTTGACATATTTATCTTGTACGGAGCTCAAATGTGATTAGACAGAAGAAGGAAAGAAGGAAAAAAAAAGCGTGACGTGCATAAATGGAAACTATTTCGCCCTTAAAAAATTTGGCGAGGTCTGTTTCCTTTAATAAATAAAAGCACACAATTTTCTTTTTTCTTTTCTTTTCTTTCTTTCTTGTTGCTTGTTGCTGTTGTTTGTAAGTTCAAGGAGATTGTAGTCTTTATCGTTTCTTACTAACGTTACTTAGCATATTCTTACATCTTCTTCATTCTTTTTTAATATACATTCAATTACAACATGAGAGAAATCATTCACTTGCAAGCAGGTAAGATTTTAAATAGTAACAATAAAACAGTAAAACTAATGATTTGAATAGGTCAATGTGGTAATCAGGTAAATTAACCTCACATATTATATATAAACAAAAAGAAGGGAGAGATTAACTGTTGTAGATTGGACAACAATTCTGGGAAACCATCTCACAAGAACATGGTATTGATACCAACGGTAACTACATTGGTGACAACGATCTCCAATTAGAACGCATCAATGTATTTTATAATGAAGGCTCTGAAGGCAAATATGTGCCAAGGTAAAGCGGGATAGGATAACTTCGGATTATATGTAATAACCCCTTGATTAAAATAGAGCTGTATTAGTCGATCTTGAACCTGCCACTATGGATGGTATTCGTAATAGTGCTTATGGTAAAATCTATAGACCTGATAACTTTGTCAATGCCCAATCTGGTGCTGGTAACTCTTGGGCAAAGGGTTACTACACTGAAGGTGCCGAATTAGTAGAATCCATCATGGATGTTGTCCGTAAAGAAGCTGAAAACACCGACTGCCTTCAAGGTTTCCAACTTGCTCACTCTCTTGGTGGTGGCACCGGTTCTGGTCTCGGTTCCCTTTTACTTTCCAAGATTCGTGAAGAATATCCTGACCGTATCTTGAGTACTTACTCTGTCGTACCTTCACCCAAGGTATCCGATACCGTCGTTGAACCTTATAATGCTGTTCTTTCAGTTCATCAACTTGTCGAAAACTGTGATGCCACTTACTGTATCGATAACGAAGCTCTTTATGACATCTGTTTCAGAACACTCAAACTCACCAACCCCGATTACCCTGACTTGAATCAACTTGTCTCTGCTGTCATGTCTGGTGTCTCCACCAGTTTGCGTTTCCCCGGTCAATTGAATTCTGACTTGCGTAAGCTCTGTGTGAACATGGTCCCCTTCCCTCGTCTTCACTTCTTCATGGTCGGTTTTGCTCCCTTGACCGCTTTTGGTTCTCAGCAATACCGTAACTTGAGCGTACCCGAATTAACCGCTCAGATGTTTGATGCCCGTAACATGATGGCTGCCTCTGATCCTCGTCATGGTCGTTACTTGACTGCCGGCACCATCTTCCGTGGTCGTTTATCTACCAAGGAAGTCGAAAACCAAATGTTGGCTGTTCAACAAAAGAACTCTTCTTACTTTGTTGAATGGATTCCCAACAGTGTCAAGACCTCTCTCTGTGATATTCCTCCTGTTGGTCTCAAGATGTCTGGTACTTTCATTGGTAACAGCACTGCCATTCAAGAATTATTCAAGCGTGTGAACGAACAGTTCACGGCAATGTTTAGAAGAAAGGCTTTCTTGCATTGGTACACTGGAGAAGGTATGGATGAAATGGAATTCACAGAAGCAGAGTCCAACATGAACGACTTGGTCTCTGAATACCAACAATACCAAGAAGCAACCATCGAAGAAGAATACGATGAAGAATACGCCGATGAACAAATGGAGGATGATGAAGAACACATGGAAGAATAAAAGAGACAACACGCATTTTATATTTAAAAAGTTTTAATAATAAAGATTTTCTTTTTTAATTGGGAACTACACATCTTTTTTTTTTCTTTATGGATTCTTCAGATATTCTAAACTCTATCATATCATCTTCTTTAACAGAGGCTTCCATTAAGACGAATAATAGACCTGAAAGACAACGAACGTTATCTGCTGGATATTCAATCAACAGTAACGCCAACTTTTATGATATCCCTACAGTAAATAAATACATATTCATAAAAGGGTTCATGTTGTTAAATAATTAGAGTGATGCCTTCAATGACCTCTTAGAGCGTTATATACCTTTACAAAATAACAGACCACAACGCAATGTGGAAGACAATTTGAAGAATCCAGAACTGATGGTGGTAAGGGTTATATAATTTATGTGTGTTTGTGTGTTGACATTGACCTAGATGAAAAACATGTGGAGATCAGTAGCCAAGTATGCTAGACAACACATCATCCAGTCCGATCCTTCCAACCTCAAATCCATTTTAGAATTATGGCATATGAGACTATTAGCGCTGACCAAACTAGGACTCTATCAGCTAGCAACAGCCGAACTTGAAAAACTAGGCGACCTGAACCGATCTGAGCTACGAGACCCGGTGACCAAAGAGTCGATGGTTCCGTTTGCTCTCTGGATCCTCTGGGCACGTCTGCCGTCCTTTTTAAAATACCCTAACGTGACGCTAGAGAGGCTGACGATGTTGGCAGCCAAGTGTAAGAGGATGCAACAGAGAGATCCTGTATGGGAACGACGAGAGATCCAGACGTACCTGGTGATCGCGTCACACTGGATCGCCATTCAAAACTACTCGGCGGCGGCGAGTACGATGGAAGACGTGTTGAAGAAACGACCTGATCAGGTCGATGTCCTCTCTGGTTTGGGTAGACTCTATCTCCAGATGGGCGATGTTGGTTCGGCAACAAATATGTTTGAGCGTATAGAGCAGTTGATAAAACAAGATGAGGCAGTGATCATCAACAAGGCGTTCACGTCCATGGCAAAGGGTGAATGGAGTCAAGCAAGAGATTTGTTGGAACAGGTGCATCAATCCAATAAGGACAATTTGCTCGTCATGAATAATTTAGCCGTTTGTGAGATCTATTTAGGAAACTTGGTCAAGGTATAAAAAGGAGCTAAAAAAAGGGAGAACTGTTCTCATAGTGTCCTATAGGCGATTGAAATTTTAGAGACATTGACAATGAAGAATCCAACATCAGCTGGAATATGTGAATCCATCGTCATGAATCTTTGTACTTTATATGAATTGAGATATGAGGATTCAACGGAAAAGAAGGTGGAAATAATGAAGCAAGTAGCCACCTGGGCAGGTGATTCTTTCCAGTCAGAGTGTTTCAAGCTTCAATAAAGCATTTATTCTTCGTTCCTCTCTCTAACCCACACTGTTCTTCTATTCTTTTTTTAACGTGTGACCAAAAGCTTTCAAATAGGCTTCTATCTTGTCCCTTTGTCCAACTGATCTGTAATACTGTGTTTGGTTCCAGTATCATTTCAAACGTAAACAGATCCTGCTCTGGTTCACTCGTTATCTTTTGTCGTTTCTGTCTTCGTGCGGCTCTAGACCAACTGTTTCTTTTCGCAGTTCCAATCAGACTTTGACAGTCTTGTCTTTCAATGCTGATGTCCAAGTCAGCAAGTATGGTCTGAATGTGTCTCATGACAAAATCAATTGATTGTGGCAATTTGATAACAAACTGACATTTGGGACGGTATTCATCTAGACTAGGCGTCTTAACAGCTCGTTCGGGATGAAAGGACCATGCGATGGCCCAGCGTGTAGTCTTGCCCTGAGTCAGGTCAGTGACCAGATAGTTTGTGATGCCAGACGCCTTCAACATCCTGACGAGGGGCCATATGGATTTCTTTAGACCAATCATGCTCGTGTACCATCTGATGCGTGTTCGTATCTCTAAACTTTCTTTGATCATCCTACTTATAAACCCATACTCACCGCCTTGTGTGATCATTTCATGGTGCGATCCGGTACATACCGCAGATGGCTCAAGCTCTTTATTGACAAGTCCTTGCTCAAGTTCCTCCTGAGATTCGTAAAATGGAGGATTGCACATACAGAACGTATACTCCTCCTCATCTATCACCAATATCTTTTCTGGATCATCGTTATGTCTTATCTTAATCTTATCTTCCAAACCATTCTTCCTTACGTTCTCTTGTGCCCATTCTATTGAACGATGATTGATATCTGTGCCTAGGAATGTCCAATGAGGATTTCTTGCGCATCCGAGTAGAGGATAGATACAGGATGCGCCCACACCGCTTTTTGATGATAAGTTGCTTTTGTATTGTTATCATCTTTGTTCTTACATGTCAATTCCTCTTATCTTGTCGTCTTGTATGGTTTCACTCACCAAGTCTTCTAACCAAAGTATATAGTTGAGTCTGTTGGGAACAGCGGGACACAGAGAGTCCAGAGGGAAATCCAGATCAATATCAAAATCCCTTTTCATTAGACATTTACATAGTTCTCTATATAAAATAAGTATTGCTTTTTTAAAATAGGATTTTATCTTACTTTACTGCAAGTGGGTCTTTAAAGTCAATATAAGCACGTCCGTTTGATTGTTGTTTTACACTATTAAAGATTAGACATGTTCAAAATAATAAAGAATGCCTTACAATGGCTTAAATGAGTCGAAGTTTGTTGCTAATTCTTTGAAATCAGGTTCGACATTGTAAATGTTTTTAGGATGCATTCTTTGAAAAAGGAAGAGAGCAAAAATTTTATTTTTTATTTTTTTTTTGCATAATGGAAATATTCTTGTATGAAAAGAGTGATTTTAATCAAGAAGCAAATCAAGTTAGAAAGGATGCCAAAAACATGTAAAAGAAGAAGAAGAAAAAGAAGAGAAGAAATATTTATATAAATTTAGTTATAATCGTCTGAGATCTATTGTTGATGATGCTTCATTTGTCATGACTATTTCTGACCTCTTTCCTCGTCTTGCTCTTGTTGGTAAAAAAATATAGACAACAATAAAAGTGTTGTATGTATTTATACTTTATAGCAAATGAGCGTTGTGGATCATGGTATATCGATCGACGAAAAGTATGTATCTACTACATAAAAGAACACGATCTAATAACAACAATAGAAACAAGCTTATTCAGCCTATTTCAAATCTACAGACGGACACATGCATATCTGGGACTTTAATATCAGAAGAAACAATCTTCACTTGATTCCGATCATAGCACAACATCACGGCTGTATCCTCGTTGATTCAACACGGAAAGGCAAACGAATCCCTGACGCGCTTTCAAAGACAATACCGATTTGGTGTTGTACCATCAACCGAGCTGTACAGCGAATCAAGGGCTATCACTGGGATACTGACTTCCACTCGTTACCGTCGGCTGTATCCAGATCAGAGCATGCGCAGATTGAAGCCAAAATGGAATCACTGGTGGACAAGTTGATGAGTTCAGGAATAGATGTTTACGCGATCGCTGATCAACTCAAAAAGCCATTAAGGCCAATCTGGTTTACACCTCAATCTTGTGATACGATCGTGCCAGACTTTGATGATTGCTCATTTTGGCCCGTGGTGTGTTTGAGCGCATCAGAGGCTGTCGAGAATGGCTATCAAGCAAGACCTGGGTATCTTTACGTTCAAGGATCAGGTGATGATCAAGAAGCTTGGTGTCTGGTAAAAAAAAAAAGCGAGATAAAGCGGGGTTTTTGGGGCTAAGAAAGCCTGCATTAGGGCCTGACTCCTTCTTTGTTCTGGGAGAATCATCAGCTCATACTGGAAAGCAAGGGAGAATGTGAACGTAGAGTAATAGAGATTGTGAAGGATAGTTTAGAAAAGATGAATTCGCAGACAACAGGTTCCTTTGCGTTTATTAAGCCTACAACTATAGCCATAAGTGACTTGGCAAGTGCACAATCCAATTGGCAACAATTTGATGTCATTATCAATTGCTCTGAGAAAAATCTTGAACTGAACTCTGATACCTATTTACATCTGCCTATTCCTGAAGGCAAAAGGGGTCAACAGGCATTTCTTTTGGCCATACCAAAGGCTATCCGTTTTGTAGAGAAACCATTATTAGAAAAGCAAAATATCCTCATCTGTTGTGATTCAGGTTAGCATAAACACTATTTGAGAGATACTTTGAGCAAATTTTAAAGATGCATATCTCTGTATGAATAGGAAAAGATAGTTCAGTAGGTATAGCATTATCCATTCTAGTGAATTATTTTGACCTTGATGGTCAATTACAAAAAGAAGCCAAGCCTCGAGGTCAGTTGTGTGCGTTTAATGGCACATCTTTGTATTTACAACTTAGACTATTTTTATAGTGGACAAAAAAGTGATTCAGCATCAATTGGTTCGCATTATCTCAAGTTGGGAAAAGGTAATAATAGTCATATAATTGATCGCCTTTTCTCATCTTTTTCTTTACTAGGCTTCACCCTCCCGAACGACCTTGAAAAAGGTAAACGTATACTTTATGAGTCACTCAAATACTACAGACTAGAGGCAGTGTTTATTCATTTTATTTATAAACTTTCTTGATCACTTGTTCATCCTGTACGCTGCTTCTTCCATACTTGATTTCCTCGTTCAGATAGTTGAGAATTGATATCATCCCATTCCAAACGAGCACGCTTCTTTCTGGATAAGTCCTCCTTGAGCGCCTGTACCAAGTGTTCACATTCATCAACCAGTGTACTGACAGCATCCTCCAATGATCTTGTAGCTAAAGAGTACTCCTCCGTCTTGCTTATAAAATCCTTCAATGTTACATCAAGATTATCCTGTTCTGGCTTGTTCAATTCACCATTCGTTTCATCACTCTTCAGCTGGATGATTAAGCCTTCAATCTTCTGTTGTATATATATAAAAAAAAGATCAGTCCCCAAAACGAATGATATACAATGATAACCCTACATCTCTTAGTCTCATCGCATAAGTTTCCTTGAAAAGCACAAGTGGCATAATAGAATCAGAAAGTCTATCAATAGTCTTTTGATGTGTCTCTTTAAACACGTTCTTGAAGCAGGCAATGGTAGCTTTGGCCGCATTAAGTAACTTTTGGAATTCTGTGTTTGATACAGAAAGTTTGGAAGTGGTATCACTAGATAAATGTAGGTTAAAACAGGGTTATACCGGTACAGACGACTTTACTTTGTACTACTACCCTCGTTCTTTCTTAGTTGCATTATAAACGGAGAAGGATCGCCAAAAGTACTAAACGTGGCTTTCTGTTCTGTTTGATCGACTATGGAGCACGCGTTTGAGCCATCGGAAGTTATGCGTTGTTGTCTTTGATCGGCAAAGGGCGATGATCCTAAAGGGGTAAGGTAACTCTTACGACTGGCAGGACCAGGAAGTTTAATCATAGGATTGATGATCAATTTACCGGTGGGACGAGTGCGATATCTTTCTCTTCTTTCTTCTTCTGTTAGATGCGATATGCCACGAAGTTTAATCATAGGAGTCACGCTGATCCCGCTTTTGAATCCAGAGAGAGACCCAGTCGTCGTCGTCTTGAGACCGCTTGTTTGTACTAACTGATTTGAGGTAGAGGAGGAATAGGAAGCACTACCATCTAGAGTTGCATTGCTTATATTGTCAAATTCTTCTATATCGAATATCTTCATTGTAAAGTAAGAATGAAAAAAATAGAGAAAAAAAAAAAAAGAGAGAGAGAGAGAGAGAGAGAAAAAGAAAAGGTATTTATATTATAGCTGTGTGGATGTTTATTGTTGTTCGTAGTAATAATTTTCATTGTTTGGCACAATGCTTTATAATTTTATTGGATATTCATTATACATCCTTCTTTCTCTCTCTCTCCTTATTTAACAAAGAAACATTACCTTGTCCTGTTGATGCTGTCCAATTATCCTATAATTAGAACTGGAAAAAATATATATATCATATGATACACCTTTGAATAATGAAGTATGTTCTTGAAGTGACTGCAAAGTCCATCTCTGAACGCGTATCAATTTATTATTTGTAAGCCTCGTGTCTCAACTTTAAGCTATTTCCATAAATATATCTCATGAGTGATTATATATTTACACAAATCATACTCTTGATTATCTTCAACTAGTACTTGATGCTTATACAAACATGGAGTATCTTTTATAAATATGTCTTTCATACAACTGTCAGACATTCCCTTAACAACTGGTAACTATGTGTGTATCATAGCATTAATACTTATTCATTTTTAAACTGGTTATCACAAACGTCACTATTGTCTAAACAAATTTTCTATAAATGTCGAAAACAGTCGCGCTCCCCCTTTATCCACTGTTCCTCTTTGTCTGTCTCGCTCACTGTGTCTCCGTTTTTTAGCGGGAAAATAAACTGTGATTTCGACCAGTCTTGCAGCGTGACCTAGTAGGCTCAAGCATGACTTATCACGTTCTTATATCGTCATGTCTTATAAGTCCCTTTCCCTTTCTCTTCTCTTGTTTCTTTTTTTTTTCTTTTTTTCTCTTTGTTGTCGTTCACTTCAAAGCTTTCTCAACTACTACTATTACACATTGTCTATGTTCTCTTCTTGGTTATCATCTTGGTATCATCAACCCCAACAGATTCAGGAACCATTTAACGATCACTACGAACCTTTAGATGAAGATTGGATAAAGGTAAAGACAACAAAGGAACGGCAACCAGCGCAAGATCCAACCGATGAACGGACCGAGGCAAAAGAGGAACGGACCGAAAAGGAAGCTCCTATTGTCGAGAAAAAGATATCGAGGCAGGAACGCAGGGCTCAATTACGTTTGGCTGCCAAGGAGAAAAAGAAGCAAGCGAGAAATGCGCTTCGAAAGTCTACCAACTGTATCTTGTCCTCAGGTCCACTTTCCATTGACCATTAAATTTCTTGTTTTCTATATACATAAAAATTAATACATTGATCTTTCTTTTTTCTCTTTTCAGGCTGTTGGAAGATTGCATAGAGAGGGGGGGGGCATATGTCCTAAAATTGAGATACAAAAGATACGATAAGTATTCTCGGATACATACCAAGCAAAAGATAATAGATAAGATTATACAAAAAAAATTAGCATTCTAGTTTATTTATTTTTTAACGAAATTTACCTAAAGCATTAGAGTCTCTTTCTCCCTCTGGCGTTGCCTGTACGGAAAGTCAGCGGCAAGATGGTTACATTTTCCAGCGTTGGAGGAACTGGATCAAGGCAAGGAAAAAGTAACACCAAAAAGAAGTAAGGTCCGACAAACCATGGATAGATTTTTCCCTGCCAGAACGGAAGAGCACATTGGGCTTATACATTGAGGAAACTACCGTTAACTATTTTCACTTTATGTTTCCAGTAATTCGCAAACGATATTGAATCTTATTGTAGCCAAAAAAAGAGAGAGACAAGCTTGAGACGTATTATGTTCATTCATAACGCACACTGACGTATATATAGACTGTGCTTTGTATCCAATCACTACACTATGTTCTGTCTCTAGTCAGTATGATCAAGTACTGTTGCTTGCAACATATTGACACTCATTAGAGCATAATCTTATCAATATATTTTTGTTGTAGTTTGCAGGCTCGAAGCTGCCCTTACTCTTGCTGGCAAATAGTGAGCGTACCATGCTTTATCGCTATTTTTTATTATGTGCTGGTACCCATCTTCAAGTATATCAGCGTCACTTCGGCTGGTATGTCTGCCTCAAGTTCAATGTTCATGGTTCGTTTTCTTCAGTTTCTCCTTCGATTCTTTGAGCAATATTATTGCATCCTACTTTTTACACAATCTATCGGTTTCTTCACATTTCTTTTTAGGAAATTCTCCATTTCTGTTACTTTCAATTGAAGTCTGGACTCAGCACTAGTTACGATTTCTCTAGGTAATCGAGAGCGAGAAAGAAATTCACAAAGGTTTGAGCACTCCAAGTTGTAGGGACTAATAATCCATAACCATGTCAGCCTGAAATTACTGAATGTACAGCTCTGTTTGAAGGCGCTAATGGAGAGATGTCGAGATTTTCATTTTAAAGAAAGCCGTAACTAAGCATACGCTGCATCGCCAAATAGGTAGGGCAGGTGAGGGTACACGCCTTGAAAGGTCTAGCAAAGATATCTTTTGTCTTGTTGACCAGTATCAGCGTAAAGAGACTGGGTTTGGTTCTCCCAGACAGCAGATGATGAGGGAAAGAGCTATCTATTTTTGCTTGATCGAGTTGAGGAGTTTGAACGTTGATGGTGAAAAAATCTAAGCTGCTGTGATTCGAAAGTATACACTTGTTACTGTATTCAACTGGCCAAATCATTCTTTTTCTGTTTCGCCTCAATCTTGTTCAAATCATGTCTTGCTAGCATTATTGCTTTAAAGAATGACATTATCAATTTGAGAAGATGATGGGCTGATATCTATTGCAGTGATGTTTATACGTATCCTTAAAAGAAGCGCTCTCAGAGCCTCCTGGTTCGAACTATTATGGTCCATTGGGCCATCTTTGAAGCTCTTTTAAATGCTACAAGGTCAACAGGCTATGCTTAGATTTTATTACAAGGATCCATTGTTTGAGCTATCACATGCTTCCTACATAACGAATCGAATTACCAATGCACTGAACTACACAAAGTGTAGTCTGTTTTATTGCTGTTAATTGATTGTATGATAAATACAGGCCGTCTCATTGGTTTTTTTTTTTTTGGGAATACTTCATAGAGAATAAGGCGCTTTACTCAATTACCTCTTTATTTTCAGCGTTGGATATAAAGTTATTGGGACTAGATGGGACAGGAGAGTGTCGTAGAAATTGCCAATGATAATATTGCATTCTGTGTACTTCCTGGGTATTCTCTGACGTACTGATGTAATCTCTAAATTCTGCATGTTGTAACAAATCTAAAAAGTACAAGGCATGAGGATATCTACATATCATATTAGTGTGTATGCTTTATATGTTTACACATTCTATTTACACTACAAATTTTGCATATTCTGGCTGTTTCCAGTATTGCAAATATTTCAGGTAATTAATAAACGCCGGATCTTTGAGATACTGTTGTTGCGCGAGATCTATAGATTCATTTACAATTTCTTGAAATGTACAACAATTGTTGAATTACTATTTAAATACCAAGGATTTGCTAAACATTGTATAAATTCAAGTTCAATCTGAAAGCGTTTCTTTTCTTCTTCTGAATTAAGCATTTCTAAAGTAAAAAAGAAAGAGTTTTTTTTTTTTTTCTTTTTTGTATTTGTATTTGTCGCTCATTAAAAAAAGAGTTTAATGCATATTAACATTTTAGTTGGTAATCAGTCTTTTCTTTATTGTTTCCAACTTGACAGCATCATCTTTTTGAAATATATATAAGATACATGTGGTCAGCACTTTTAAGCTTACTTACTTTTCTTGCTTCTCTCTTTCTCTTATAAGTTCCTCTTTTTAATGTAACTAATTTACTAGGCTTTTTTTTTATACATTTCATTCTCCTGCTCTCTTTTTGTTATTTGTTGTCTAACATTTTATTTTTCTATCAGTGCGTGCGCCTAATTTCTGAATAAAGTTGTAGTTTTTGCTGTCAAAATTTAAAGAAGTTGAATCATTTTCCAGAAAACAAGGCAGTGCCTGATTGTCATACACTGATCTTTTTTAAATTTCGCAACGTGCCCCTTTTTTTCTTTTTTCTTTTTTTAATCATTTCTCTCTTTTTTCTTTTTTACTTTTTTTTTTTTTTCTTTATTTGTTGTTGCCATGACAGCGCACTCTATACTCTCAGAACGTCAAAAAGATGAACTGTAAATAAATATTAGGAAAAAAAAAAAATAATAGGGAATACTGACTTTTGTGTGTGTGTGTGTGTGTAATAGTCATAAAGCCATTTTAGATTATCTGAGTTCTTCTGGTTTTAAAGAAGCGTTCAACGCATTCAAGAACGAAACTGGCGATGACTTTGTACCTGACCCTAAACAAAAATATGCTGGTCTTTTGGAAAAGAAGTGGACCTCTGTGATTCGTTTGCAGAAAAAGGTTAAAGTTGCGGTGTTATTTATTGGATGGAAAAGGCTGACAACTTTATAAAAAAACTAGATTATGGAATTAGAAAGCAAAGCAACTCAGATGCAAGAAGAACTTAATAATGCTCCAACACGTAAACCAACCAGTTCGGTTGACTGGATTCCTAGAGGCCCAGAAAGGTTCTGTTTAGCCGGTCATCGTAGTCCACTGACACGCGTATCATTTCATCCAATCTATCAAATATTAGCCTCTGCTTCTGAGGATGCGACTATCAAAATATGGGATTATGAAACAGGTGAATATGAAAGAACACTCAAAGGACATACAAAAGCAGTGCAAGATATTACGTTTGACGCCAAGGGAAACCATCTGAGTAAGAGAGAATATGCAGAGAGAAAAGGAAAAAAAAAGGGGGGAAGGAATTAGTGATTAATATCTGCTGATAGTTTCTTGTTCTGCTGATTTAACTATCAAAGTTTGGGATACCAATAACGACTACAAGTGTGTTCGTACCATGTATGGCCACGACCACAGCATTTCTTCGGTTGTCATGATTCCTTCCAGTGATATTATTGCTACGTCCTCACGTGACAAAACGATCAAATTGTGGGAAATGACATCAGGGTAAGCCCAGGTTTTGCTGTAGACAACAAAGCTGACAAGAGAATATAGATACTGTGTCAAGACATTAGTTGGACATCTTGATTGGGTCAGAAGAATATTTCCTTCTGAAGATGGTAGATGGTTAGCCAGTTGCTCTAATGATCAAGTAAGTCTAACAAAATAAAATAAAATATAAAATAAAAAGAAAATATTAATCAATATAAAGACGGCTCGAGTTTGGGATATCCAAAAGGGAGAATCAAGAATGGAATTTAGAGGACATGAGCATGTGGTCGAATGTGTCATCTTTTTGCCAGTCGCAGCTTATCCTTTTATAGCCGAGTGGCTAGAAAATAGCGTAAGTCCATTCATATGAAAATATAAATGCAGATGTGTCATGTTACTGATGATGCTTGCAGATAAAGTTAAACAAAGAGCAAGCCGTGCCTGGTCAGTTTATCCTTACCGGATCCAGAGATAAAACTATCAAGCTTTGGGATGTCTCTTCTGGACAGCTGCTGAGCACTCTGGTAAGCTTAGTATACGTTTCAATTGTTGATGTTACTAAGCAACAAATATAGGTCGGCCATGACAACTGGATCCGAGGCCTCGTTGTTCATCCGAATGGTAAATATTTGATCAGCGTATCGGATGATAAGACAATGAAGATCTGGGATTTAAAGACGGGTCGATGCGTAAAGACAATCGAGGCTCACTCACACTTTGTCACCTGTATCTCTTACTGTACGACATCACCTCTTGTAGCCACAGGAAGTGTTGATCAAACTCTAAAGATATGGCAATGCCGATAACTAGATCTTGCCTATCCATATTCATTTATATACCCCTCTTTTTTTGATAAACGCAATATAGTATCCCCTTTCTTTTTATTAGAGTTTAACTGCTGTCCAAAATGCACACTCATAAACGTATTTGAGCATACTTTCTGGATTGGAAGTATAAGTGGTAGACACCGTGGATTCTTTCTGTGTATAAAAGATGAGTAAAAATAAGAGCATAATAACAAGGATTACCTTGAACTCAAAACCCATCTTCTTGGCTACATCCTTTACTTGTTCAAGACTTATTTCGATAGATGTGTCACCTGCGGATGAGTCCTCAAAATGATACAACAAGGGGCCTAGCTATCATTCAGCATATGATATCACGAGATAATCTATTTTATACCGATATTAATCCATGTGCCCTGTGGCTTCAAAATCTTGTGAATGACTTCCAAGTATTCCAGGATATTCTTGGCAGTGTCTATAAAGAAACAAGTGACGACGACATCCCACGCTTCTACAGAACATAAGAGATTGTCTATAAGCTGTCAATCACGTTTACCGAAATTGTTCTCTTGTTGTCCATAAACTTCCACAAAATCACCGGCTACCATGGAGAAATCGACGGTAGATGGAAGATGTGCGGGTAATACGTCAGGCACTTTAATAGGAGATAGTTGATCTAAATCCGATTTGATGTTGGAGTAAGAGTGAATAAATGGATAAATGCTGTATTCGTTGACTTCTTTGACTCTAATGAAAATGTTGAATGACAAACGCATCATTAAGCTTATTTTTTGTTTTACCTATTAAGAATAAAGTGAGATCCAAACAACTATAAGCAAAAAAAAAAAAGAGGTTAATGGAACGCATATGAATTAAATCATCTGCTTGCCATGTAATAAGAAAATTCATTTCCTAAGAACACGCGTTAATAATACAAAGTCTACAATATGTATTTCTTTCTATTACCTTGACAGCTAAACCCTGTTGATTGGGAAAAAAGGTAAAAAGGTCTCTATCAAACGCATTGATGTGTACACAATATATACCTTGACTTGCGATATCAAATGCTAAACGACCTAAACCAGCGCCAGGCACGAGTACACGGATATCACCTCGTTTATCTGCAGGAACATGCTGATAAAGGGTATTCAACTCTTGAATGACCGGATCATACGTCAGCTTCCTTTCTCTTTCTCCCTGTTTTGACCAATCTCTCACGAATTGTTTCAAGGTACTTCTTACTTTATCCATATCCATGGGAGAGACAGGTGGTCTATTTGAATTTCTCATGCTTGAATACAACTAAAGTTATATGCATATATTATAGATAAGCATTTGCTATCTTCATATGTGTGTGTACGTGTATATGTATTTGTGTGTACTTTTTGTTGTGAATGTTCCATAATACTGGGGTCTAGAAACATGTTTGCACTTTTGACAATGTCACGAATAAACGTCATGTTGTGTTCAATACATTCGTCCACTTTATTGACTTTATCAAGAAAGTCAGGAATGAGCTTTTTATGGTGTTCAGGAAGTGAAAGATAGTCGCGTCTTCTTCTATGGTTGTTGTTTAAAGAAAATCTCTTGTAGGAAGCAAATGCTGTAATGACCTTGATCAGATACACTTGCTCTGACTCTGCAGGGTCCTGCTCCTCTGTGTTATGACAGTGTCTATCAGTCATGATAAATTTTAAAAAAAAGAAAAAGAAATAAGCCACTTGTAGAACGGTATCACTTTAATGCAAGATAACAGTTCGTGTGTATATGTGTTTGTGGGCGGGTGTGTGTGGCAAAAGAAAATATTCACATGTCAATGGAATTTAGTTTTTTATGGAAAGTACAAAAAATAATAGAGTAAACTAAAGATGAAATATGAAACGGAATCAATGTCATTTAAACAAAACAGAGGATTACAAAAAAAAAAAGCTGTGTTTATGTTTACACACAATAGTAACCGCTACTATGATTACATGCTATTACCATGACTACCCAACTTACCCAACGACTCCGCAGATGTACGCGTGATTTTACATAAAACTGTTTACATTTTATCATTTTCCTTTTTCTTCCTTCTCTTTCCTTCTTTTTTTTTTTCAATAAAACAAAGGATGCCTGTCTTTGATGTCTGTAAAGCTGAACCAAGAAGAGATCATCGACGACAAACTAGCTTAGCGAGCTCTTTTGATGTTACGTCAACAACAACCGGAACAACTACTACAACAAGCAGTAGTAGCCTTAGACCTATTTCATCCTTTGAAGTTTTATTTTCAAGGTTATTAGATGTGCTCATATTCACCTCAGCCATCGCTATTGCAACCTATAGTTATCTCACTGGCACATTGTTCAGTTCATCTTTTGTAGAATCATCCGTATCAACCACAACAACAACAACAACATCATCACCATCCACTCCAACAGCATCTACTCCAACACATCATCATAAAATACAATACAAACTACCATACAAATATGAAGAACCTGACCTTATCAAGAGGCGAAGAATCCAAGAATGGACACAGGAACAAAAACTAACCTATACAAAAAAGAGACATTCTTCTACTTCTTTATTAGAAAATAAAAAGGTAAACAATTCCCTTGCCCCCTTTTTTTGTATTGCCTTTACTTACTTTTATTTTAGGTTCAACTGCCTCGTAATACGAAACGAGATAAGAAAAGAACCCAGTCTTTATCTTCGCTATCCATTGACCGCCAACCAGAGGAAATCCTTCTCTCTAGAATGGAAGAAAGATTACAATCTCTTATTCAACAAGGTCAAGAAGCTCTTTTGAGTCCTGTAAAATACAATAAATAAACGTGTCATTATATATACCCTTTTGTCCTTTCTTTGATCTTTTGTTCTTTTGCTCTCACACACACACTCTCTCTCTTTCTATTTCTTTCTTTTCTCCTCTTTATCTCCTTTTAGGAATAGACAAATTTGGTTATTTCTCGGTTTGTGTGACTGTCTTAAAATTTTCCGCATAATGCTGCCCCTGTTTGTCTTTTGCCTTTTTTTTTCGTCTTTTTTTCTTTTTTGGGAGTTATAATGAGCAGTCGTGTTCTTTTAAGACGTCTCTTTCAACAAAGCCAGCCAACGGTCACTAGAAGAACAGTCAACGCTTTACCTACTATTGCTCGCATGTCTATGAATGCAAACAGACGATTAATTCAAACAAGATATATTCTCTCTGGACAAAACGCGAAAAAGGTTTTCAATTTATTGACATTCTAAACTTCAATCAATAACATCCCCTCGTCTATAGATGTATTCTACTTCATCCACTTCTATCTCAGGCTTAGAATCTACTCAAGTAAAATAGGCAACTTTTTTTTTTTTGATAGAACACAACTTATACATGTTTAATTAGACAGAAGTCATTCATAAAAGCAATTTGGCTGTACGCGAAGTCATTCTCAACCGTCCCAAGAAACTGAACGCATTGAGTCTACCTATGGTTCGAAGCATTCTACCCGAACTTCAAGTAAGGGCAAATAGGGAAAAAAAAAAAAGATGATATAAAACTGACTCTTCATTTAGTCGTGGGAAAAATCTGATTTAGCTAAAATTATTCTTCTGAAGCACTCCGGAGGCAAAGGATTCTGTGCTGGAGGTGACGTTAAAAGTAAGTCATTTCTGTCATATCAGCAACTGGATAACCTAACATTTTTGATATAGCTGTTGTCGATTTAGCTGAAGCCAAGGATCCCAATGCGGCCAAGTTCTTTGAAGAAGAATACCAACTCGATCACCTTATTGCCACATTAGAGACACCCTTTGTTTCCATCATGAATGGTATCACAAGTAAGTTGGAACCTTTTAGAAAAAAAAAAAAAGACTGACTTGTTTGCTCAGTGGGTGGTGGTGTTGGTCTATCTGTACATGCACCTTTCCGTATTGCAACTGAGAACACATTGTTTGCTATGCCCGAAACTGCCATCGGATTCCTTCCCGAAGTCGGTGGTTCTTTCTTTTTACCTCGTCTCGACGGTCAGTTGGGTCTCTATCTTGGCTTGACAGGCAAGCGTCTTAAGGGCGTTGACGTGTTGTATTCTGGTGTAGCCACTCACTACGTGCCATCCTCACGCCTATCCGCACTCGAGGCTCGTCTGGCCGAACTCGAAGATCCTACACACGATATGGTCAACCAAGCCATCGAGGAATTCTCAGCCGAGCTTGAAGCAGAACCTACCTTCTCCTTGGGAGGACCTATTCGTCAAGCAATTGACCGATGCTTCAAGTATGACACAATCGAAGAGATTATCAAAGCTCTCGAAAAGGACGAACAGACCGAATGGGCTCAAGAAACACTCAAGCTCCTTCGTTCAATGTCTCCTACCTCACTCAAGGTTACCATTCAACAAATCCGTAATGGCAGCACACTGAGTATCTCTCAATGTTTCAAGATGGAATACCATCTTGTTCAAAAGTTCCTCCAGGGCCACGACTTTAAGGAAGGCGTCTATGCTACCTTGGTCCGACGTGACAAGGCTAACTGGAAGCCCAGTGATCTGAAGGAAGTAGATGCTCGTCAAATCAAGCAAGACTATTTTGACTCTCCCTCTCCTCTCCGCTTGGACTTTTTGGTCAAGCGTGATTATAAAAAGTATCCTCATCGTAAATACATGCTGCCCTCCGAGCAAGACATCATGCGTGTCGTCACGGGTGAAGCCTCTGATGTTGGCAACTATGCTCTCACTCGTCAACAAGTCATTGATTACTTTGTTCGTGAACGCCAAGGCAAGCAAGGTGTGAAGCAGAAAGTGGCTGAAGTTTTGGATAGAAAGACGATTGAGATCGAGAAGGATGCAGACAAGAGCTTGAAATGGGTTTATGAAGTTTAACACAATTTTTTCTGTATAAAGCATGTTTTTTTTATTATTATTCCTTATTTACAATTTCCTGTACCATCTCTAAAATATCCTTGCCTTCATAACCCAAGAGTTTAGCTGCATGGATTAGAGCGCTTAGGCTCTTCATGAACAACTGACGACCTGCTTCCCTGTAATATTGTGTTTGTTCTATTCTATCACCCGGTGTCTGTGTCCCTGATTCTGGATAAGCGCCTGGACACCTTTCAGTAACTTGAAGTGATTCTATCTGAGGAGCCAGTCGAGTCATGGCTGCCTTGGGTAATGGGTTGATAACGGTAGATCGAGTGCTGGTCGACCCACGTGGCTGGGGAATCGAGGTTTGAAGAATTTGAGTGAGTTCAGATAATGCGGCTGTGTGTGCGTCCATGAGGTTGGGGACACTAGGTACTGTAAACAGAGGATTGTAGGACTGATCATATTCTTCATCAATCTCTTGTTGATTGATTGTACTGAGGATACGACCTTTCTTTTGTTCGTCAGGTCCAGGTGTCAGTGTACCAGGATCCTTACTCCATCTCGTATAATATTCATCTTCCGAGTCCTCTGTTTCTTCCTGATCTGCCTTTTGTGGATTAAAGTTTGACCCTGTATCTTCTGTAGAACTTGCTTCATCTGAGGACCAGTCTCCCCAGTAATCCTCTGGTGCTTCCTTACCCCCTTTACTACTCTAAGTATACCCATTAGTCTTTCTCTCTCTCTCTTTTTTTTCCTTATTCTTACATCAGGAGTATCCATCGTAAATTCTCTTTTATGTCTCGTCACCTTGGTCAGAAAGATACGTTCAGCCTCTTCAAGCGTCCTTGACCAATTTTCAAATATATCCAACCATTCGGCATCGGACAATTCCTTAATATTATGATACTTTGCGTCTGACATATCTCCACTTCCATTCTCCAAGATAAGAATGACCACAAAGTGACTCTTGTCTCTTTCTGCAAACTCGACAATAGCATGTAGTGTATCTGCGTCCATGCGCTTGTAGTAGACTTGTTTCTGGTACAGTTCGTCTGCGATATTGCCCTTTTCAGTCCAGACAGATTCGATCATTTGAGTGCAATTGTCCTTTTGCCATTGATACCAGTCCTCATTGGGCAGGAACTGAGCTCTTTGTCGCAATGGTTGAGATGAGAAAGGAAGGAGTTCATGGTACTGGTGGTTTTGGATCTTGTCAAGTGCGGTGTAGGCTATAGAACGGACAATGTTCTCGTTGGCGTAATCGTCAATCGCTTCCATGGTTATTTTTAAGAGTAAGAAAAAAAAATAAAGGGAAAAAGAAAGTATATATGCCGTGTGAACCATTAAAAAATCAGCTCATTTGGGAAGTTTAATGCTCCCCAAATGTGTACACAAGTTATTGTTACTCAGAGAAAAATATTCTGATTCTTAAAGAAGCTTATCATAAAAATAAGTAGTGGATTCATTGGCTGTTTCTTAAAAGAAAAAAAGAAAGAAAAAAATGAAAAGGAAGGGCCTGTGTTGTTTTATTATTGTTTTCTTTGGTTAATAACGGACAGAGGAAGGATCTGTTGAGACAAGATGGGGATTGGCAGCTGAGTTCCATTAAAGATTATCCAGTGATCTACATCACTTTATAAAGTTTAATTTTATGCATCATATAGTGAACGAAAAGGTGTGCTTAATACAAGTAAAAATTATAGAATGATTGTTAGGTTCATATAGCTAAATGATGAATTATTTAAGATCTACAACTATGACTATTCGCTTGGGTGATTCCAGCCTTACAACACAAATAAGCTGATGTCTGATGAATTCTTGTTCATAATTGGTCAAGTCAGTACAAACTGTCATCGTATATGCAGCTTGTTATTGATCATTTACGGTGGCCATCCAAACACTCTTACAGTGGTTGTTTTTGATGCATACATATCATCTCAGAATTGAAGTAGGTAGAGCTTTGCTGTCAGTATTGATAGAACAACCCATCTCTGCAGTCACTTTTAGTCAAGATTTATAAAGTTCTCCAACTTTGTTGACAATTTAATCAAGGAAGAACATTGCTGAATCAAGGGATTGCCGTCAACTATTAATATTTGAAGATTAACGTTTGGACGGGAGTTAGTATTGATCTGTAAAATGTGTAGTATCTCCAAATCTTTTATAATCAAATAATAGCTAAAAACAAGAAAAAGGGAAGTGTTAGATTGCGCATTTAATACATTAATAATATTTTGATTACTTTTGATATTCAAGAAGATCTGTCTTTTAACACAATCATAGGACTTCATTTTCAACAGTAATGTTATAGTGAATATGATTATCTTTGAAAAAAAAAAAATACATAGTAGTCACTGCTATTATGTTGAGAACCAAAGTTGAATGAAGCTTATGATACCATAGTATAAATAACTGTTTTATTCAACGATTCTACAGTCATTCCTCTTCATCATTCTCAATAGTATTATATTAAGCCTTATGATACTCAAAATCGTATGGCAAGCTATACGATTGTCTTTTATAAGAGATCCTAAAATGAAGGAAATGGATGAAAATAATACTTTTTCATTTTATAGTAGTTTTTAATATCCAAAAGCTTCCTGAAGCGTGAATTATTGCCGATGTTACACAAACTACTCTAAACTTGTACTAGATCACTTTTACCTATGGTGTTTTTAAAATTTGACTAAGTGTTTTGAAAGCATATCTCTGGTACACTTTACAAAACTCTCTCTAAGATTAAATAATATTTAAGAAGAAAGACAAATCTTACAAAAGTAGTTATTCTTTATCAATTAAAATAATGCTTTTTCGAGGGAATAAAAGCGTGCCTGAATAAATTCAAGATCCGGGCGAATAAAACCAAGCTTTTGGCTTATGCCCTCATGCTAGATCATCCAGACTAATTTTCAATTGTATATGATATATAAATATTTTCTTGGCTGTAAAAGCATAAATCCAAGATAGTAAACTCATTGCGTTGTGTGTATGTGCTTCTTTTGAGTATGATTTTCCTTTTAATTGATTTAAGTAGAGTTTGCCTAAGCTTGTACTACTTTAAAACAAGCATACAGCACGAATACGTTCAATATAGTATTTGCATGTATAAATATATATGTATGTCTGATAGAAAAGCTTCTATTGTATTTAAATATAATTAATCTCTTATTTTTGTTGATTTATCTTATAATTGTAGAAATAACTAAAATTCAGGTTGGCTTGCTTTTGGCTAAATATACTTTTTGGTTCTAAGAAAAATTATGCGCATGTTGATCAATGCAGAAAATATATAAGAGGATCTCTTAATAATTAAAAGTGGTTCAAGAATGAGTATTGGTTAACGATAGGGAAGGTAAATAATGAAGGTTTACCATTTATATTACAGACATGTGACAGATATACTACAGGAAGCCTCCGTTCAAGCAAATTAAATAGTCTCTAACAGAGGTTTAAAGTGTGTAATACATCTCTATTGTTGTTTTCATTTTAATTCGTTAGATTTACTTCCTTTGTGCCTAAAACTGCTTTACTTGCCAATTGTCTAAAAATAGCGTAGAAGGATAAAAACCTAATATAATAATGCCCAAAAAAAGATGATATAAAATATGTGTTTTAGAACATTTAAAAAAACAAATGTTATGTTAAATGCCATACATGTTTTGGTCTTATTTACATTAGATGCTGGATGATTAGATCAGGACAGTATTTTATATAACGCTAGGGTATATTATGAATGATAAATGTGAATAATATTGATGATGAAAATACAGCAATCTATAGCTACTTGGAGAAAATTTGAGAAAAAAGACTGTATACAGAAGAAACTTGAATTATTTGTAATTTCTTTAAATAAACATCAAATTGTTGGCTTAAAGCATACATTGCGTCAAATTTGGATATTTTAAAAGAATCATTGCAATTCTAGTAAGAAGAGACTTGCTCTTATCCTTCAAAAAGGGAAATTAACCAGAAGGGAGAAACTACATAGCGCTGGCATATATCCATTCCAAGAAACACATGTGAAATACCCTTCGTTGCTTTATTTGATTAATGATTTTGTGAAATCGCAAAATCTGTTTCTTCCAATCAATTGATTCTTCCATGTTTGTCCTTTTTATATAATGTGCGGAATATATAAAGACACATGATGCAAAGCACTGCTTGCAAAGCAGCAAACCTATCAACAAAAATTTAGATTCGCTGTCTCTCTCTCTATTTATGACCACTTATGTCATAGACCAATTTCTGTTATATTTATATGGAAATATAAATGAATGCTTTAATGATTTGCTTTTATTTAATAAACATGGGTGAATTGCAAATTATTATGTGTTTCAAAATCCACTTTCTAAGCAAAAGCAAAAGAAAACTACATGTTTATAATAAAGAACACAGTATATTCATTATCAAGTAAGGTTTAATAAAGAAATTAGATTGTTCGAATTGAAGGTCTGTTGCCTCGGAAGCCTAGTTTCCAGATGAACAAAAGAAATCAATTGTAATTCCGATCATGAGGATTGCCAAATAAAGAAAGTTTTGCCTCACTTTTCGTATTCTTTTGTTACACGCAACAACTCCTTTACCTTTTTCTTTTTCTTTATTCTATTTTATTTTTATTGTACAGATGAGCCATGTTAGTCATTCGGTGCCACCAGTGCAATTTTCAGACAGAACTGTGAGAAGGAGCAGATCAAGACATCAAGTCCAGCAGATTGGAAATTACGTGATTTACAAAAAGACACTTGGTTCTGGTAGTATGGGCACAGTTAAGCTTGCTGAATCTCTTTCACCCAAGGATCATCAGTTGGTAAGATGGGACATTCCAAAAAGAAAAGGTCTATTGAATGACTTTTAATAGTATGCAGTCAAGATAATGCCCAAGATCAATCTCGATTTGCCAGTGAACGGGAACAGCAAAGATCCCAAGGATACACCAAGAGAACGGGAGCAGAGAACGGTGAGAGAAATGGCAATTATGCATCTGTTGCGTCATCCAAATATATGTCAGTTGAAAGAGTGGATCATACATGGTGATCACTATTATATGTTTCTGGAATATATCGAAGGAGGACAACTACTAGATTATATTATTGGTCATGGTAAATTACGTGAAAAGTTAGCAAGAAAGTTTGCAAGACAGATAGCTAGCGCATTAGGTAAATGACCATGGGAATGCTTAGATCTTTAATTAATGACTTTTTTAGACTATTGCCATAGAAACTCTATTGTTCACAGAGGTATTTGTATTTAATAAGGAGAAGATTAAAAAAAAAAAATTCATTATGTGAATAGATTTGAAGATTGAGAATATTCTGTTGACAAACAATGAAGAGATTAAAATCATTGACTTTGGACTTTCAAACATTTATTCACCACGTAAATTACTAAACACCTTTTGTGGTTCACTTTACTTTGCTGCACCCGAGCTATTACAAGCAAAGAACTATACAGGGCCAGAAGTAGATGTTTGGAGTTTCGGTGTTGTGTTATACGTATTAGTATGTGGAAGAGTACCCTTTGACGACACTAGCCTGCCTGCATTACATGAAAAGATTAAAGCAGGTCAGGTAGAATACCCAGATCATTTGAGTAGAGGTACATATTACTATATTTGTATAAATACAATTATCTCAGCTATGCATATATAGAATGTGTTGATTTATTATCCAAAATACTCGTGGTTGATCCAAGAAAGAGAGAAACACTGTCTAATGTGATTCGTCATCCTTGGATGAATAAGGGTTATGACGAATTGGTATCTAATCACTTACCTCATCGTCAGCCATTACATAAGATAGATAGACAGGTAGTACAGGGTATGCAAGGATTTGGTCTAGGTCTTCCAGAAGAAATTGAACACAAATTGGAGCAAATTATCCGTTCACCTGAATATCAATATGCGGCCAAGCAAATCGATCAAAATTACCAAGGCAACCACAACAACACAGAAAGCAGCCAACAACAGCAGCAACAACAGCAGCAACATAACTCTCTGACAAGATGGAGAAGAACAGTGTCTATTCGAAGAACAGCAAGCAGTTTACATTCGAAACCCAGAGATGATCCACAGTCATTACCAGCCATGTACGACCCTCTGATATCTATTTATTATCTGGTAAAAGAAAGAAGAGACTTCGACGAAAAGATTCGCTTGTTGGAGAGTGAAGGATATCAATCACCCGTCCAGTTGGGTAGATCAGCCAGTACATCTTTATCCAAATCAACAAAGGAGAGTAATAGCTATTTGACACGACGAAAGACAGAGCGTGTAGCGCCTTCTCATACGCGACAAGTGTTTCAGCAACACAATGAAGAGGATTGGGCAGCACCCACGAATCACAGTACGACTGTTCAGAAGAATAGCTCCAAGTCAAGTAGTAATTTACTCAAGCGTAGTAAAAGCGCAGCCAAGAGATTGGGAGCCATGTTACCAACAAGAGGAGGCAGCCATGAATCCATTGAAGATGGATCATTAAAGCAAAAGACGATGAATATACTGAGATCTAATTCAGTAGCGCATCGTAACAAGGAGAACAATAATAGCAATAGCACAGGACGATTCGTAGAAGAAACAGAAGGTAGGAAAAGCAAATCAAAGGACGTGTCTAACCCATCCTCAGTTACGATACCACCCAACATAAGCACATACCCCAAGAGTTTATTCAATTTTAATAGAAGACATTTGTTTAAAGTAACAGCAAAGGAAATGATTGAATATGTTGAAAGAGTACTTAGATGGAAGAATATATTTTATAAACAAGAAGAACCCTTTGTGTTTAAATGCGAAATACAAGATGAAGCTATAGAAAAGGAACATGTTGTATTTAGTTTGATGATATACCAAGCAAGATGGGCCAATGGTCGATTGGGTATTAAACTATTGGAGAATGAAAACACCAAGACGGTCTCTATTTATCATGAAATATTAAACGAATTGAACTCTTTGATCAATAAATAAACCAAAGTGATCCATTTTTATATACATATTGAAACATACGCGTTACCCAATTAGCGCGCGTCTTGAATTGCGGGAAGCGAAAATGCTTATAACTCTTCCTTTCTTTCTTTCTTTTTCTTTTTTCTCTTCTCCTCTTTTAATAAGTGCAAAATTAACAATGAGAGATCTTGCTGTTATTCTTCCCGAACAAAGATTTCAGAATTGTGAATTATGTGAACAAGGGCAGTTCCTGAGCATTTATCGTCTTTCAGTTCGCCCTTCAGTAGAATCGCGACCTGTACTCATACACGCCCACTACTCAGAAAGTCTTCAGACCTTACTTGCTCGTTTATGCGACGAATATCCAGCGATTTGGCAACAGAATACGGTGTATTACTTTTATATGGATATGGGTGGTGTCTATCATCATGTCGAAGACGCAACTTGGTTAAGAGATAAAGATCAATTGATTGTCACTACAATTGAAGATGCAGAACTATTCCCAAAACTCAATTTAATGGCTGGTAAGATATCTTGTTATTCGAAAATAACAACTCACTCATTTCTCTAGTGCATGCTAGTCTTCGACCTCACGTGAAACTAAGACCTCATCAAAAAGAAGGGGTTGAACGAATGATATTTATGGAGAAAGTATATCGTGGAGGAATTCTTGCAGATGATGTAAAAAAAAAAAAAAAAAGAATGTGCAGGAAAATATTTACTTATCATCATCTTGCCAAGCTTAGATGGGACTAGGAAAAACGTTACAGACATTAACACTTATCCTCAGACAGCAACCGAGACTGAATGTCCATGCTCCTACCTTGGTCGTCATACCTTCCATAGCAGTTGGAGAACAATGGGCAGATGAGATTAGATCAAAAACAGAGTTTGGAAGTATTCCTTATTTTATCTATCAAGATGACAACAGCTACTTGCTCGATCGTAAGTGTGTTATCATGAACAGTTCTTGGTGACTTAACATCTTCAATAGAGCCTGTGTTTCGCGTGGTGATCGTTACTTATGATCGTGTGAGAATGGAGTTCAAGAAATATATTAATGGTGACAACAATTGTCCCCTGTATAAAGTTGATTGGTATAGGATTGTCTTGGATGAATCACATAAAGTGAGAGCATTACGAACAATGCTGAGTGACGCGGTCTTACAGCTGAGAGGAAAATATAAATGGTGCTTATCTGGTACGCCTATTCAAGTAAGCATGACATCTATTGATATATACAATGAGTTCATTATTTATGTGTAGAACAATATAACCGAACTCTATCCTATATTCGCTTTCTTACAAGTGGACATTAATCAAAAGTTAAAGACAAACAAAAGTTATATGGCAGAACTACTTAAATTACACATGATTCGAAGAAACATTTCTATATTACATACTGAATCTGTACTATTGCCTAGACAGGAGATAAGAATCACTTTGGAATTTACAGAATCAGAAAGAGCTTTGTATGACTATTTGGAGAAATTATTATATGATCAAACTGTAAAGAATCGTAGACAGGGAGAAATGTACACGACATTTGCCACAACAGCCATTCTGTACTTGAGATTAAAGCAAGTGTGTGGTCACCATATGATCCTGCTGGATAAATTTCCAGATCTGATTCCAATGGCTCAGGCTGGTGTTGAAAATGAAATCCTTGATGCATTTAGGGAAGATGAAGAAGAATTGATTAGAGAAAGAGTGTATAGCGAAGGCTTAACCGAATACGAACATATTGTTGGGTTGATGCAAAGTTATTAGTAAGCGTGTAAAAGAAAATGCAGAATGTACTATTGGATAACTTAGACTGTATGATTAGTGAACAATTTGGCGATTTAGAAAATCAAGTGAATGTGACGCAGTTGCAAAAGCTGAAATTTATCAGGCATTCGACCAAAGTGTCATGGTTAATTAATTTTCTCCAAAATATCATGGAAAATAACCCCACTGACAAGGTCGTAGTTGTTTCACAGGCAAGTCTATTGTGTATTTATTAGTTATACATGTGTTACTAAATGTTTTTGCAGTTTGTCGATCTTTTAAACAAGGTTGCCGAAGCCTTGAGCTATTCTAGAATCCCTCATCAATTATGTAAGTCATTCTCTATAATCAATTGAATATATCTTATCTTTTTTATATTGTAGATCATGGTGGCCTATCAAGCTATCGTCGTAAACAAGGATTACAAATGTTTAATTACGATCCAAAGATGAGGGTTATGGTTATGTCATTGAAAGCAGGTGGAATTGGTTTAAACTTACAAAAGGCCAACCATATGGTTGTCATGGACAGATGGTGGAACCCGGGTAACATATGAGAAAAACAAAAAGAAAAGGGGTGTAGAGAAAAGATTATAGTAACACCTTTTAGTATAGCTACCATGGATCAGGCAGTTGCCAGAATTCACAGAATGACACAATCGAAGCAAACGTACATTTATACAATTGTGATGAAGAATACAATCGAAGAGACCATCTTGGATGATATCTTAACCAAAAAGGTAACTTATAAAGGATGCAACATCTACACACACACACACATACACACACGGATTGACTCGTATATTAGAACAAACTATTCCAAATGGTGGTAGAAACCGATCAGGATGAAGCTGAAGAGGAAATTAGACCCGCGGAGCCTCAAGCAGATGTTGATGAAGAATTAGAGCCTTTTATATACATATAAAAGACGCATTGTAAGTAAATGTTTAAACAATGAAAAAGATGAATATCAATGATGTATATTATCGCTTTAAATAAGTTAAATATAAATATAAATATATATATATAAATAAGTATGTATAAAACGTAAAAAGAGACGACCAGCGTTGACTATTAGTGTGTAGTAGAAGTAGAGGTACTAGAGTAATCTTCTTGTCTTCCATAAGGATCATAAAAACGATCTTGTTGCTGTGATTGTGGTTGCGCCCAGTGAGAATTATTAACTGGCATCTTTCCTCTTGCGCCCATCATGTATGGGTCTGCTGTATCGTACACGGGTGGTTCTACAGAGGACTATAATGTTTATATAAGAATTTGCCCTTTTGTGTGTATATCTGAAATGACTAAAAACTTACATTAGAAAAGTATACATTTGCACCATTTGGATCATTTGCGGTATTATTCTGCTGGTAAGGTAGAAAGACATTAGATGAAGGGTGAACAATAGGAGGTGGAGGTGGTGGTGGTGGTGGCGGATAAGCGGCGCCTAACGAGAAAGGATAAGCGTGATAGGGGCCAAAGTCACGAGTGGGTGAATTTGGCATACTCGACGCAAATCTATGAGGCGGCGAAGCAAAAGCATCTTCAGAGCCCTTGAAGCGAGTGTGTGAGTCTGCGTAGTGGCCAGGACTACGGCCTCTGACGACAAGTGGGGCTGAATGACAGGTGGCGACACATATGGCCTCGCCTCTTGATAGATTAGCGTAGAGATCTACCACGATCTCGTAATATTGCTGTGCTGCACGTCTTTTGCCATTATTTGCTGTTGCTGTCTTGAACTGCAGTCGCTCAAAAGTGACAATGTTATGATTTGTTCCTACGGCTGCCATATGAAGATTACCACCTGCACGCACGGGCCGAGGCTGAGGAATCATCTGGGGTCCCTTATCACGTTTGGGTGTATGCTGTACCAGCTCAATCTTTTTATCGTGGTTGGCTACGCGAGCATGGATGCCAATTGAGAAGTAATCCACTGGAAGTATTTCACCCGTATCGGCCTTTCGCAGCAAACAAGGTGCTTCTGGTCCTTGCAATATATAATTTGTTCCGTGCATATCAAAGGTTGCGCTGACCTGAAAATAGTTGCGGCGATAACATGTCCAATCCAATTCTGCCTTAAAAAAGCCTCGATCCATTTTTGCATGAAGTTGAACCTTGTAACTAACATAAAGTTAATATGTCGGGGATAATGAAAAAAGTGGTGCTATATAATTTTTACTCATTGGTTTGTTCAAGGTTACATAGTTCGTGAAGCTGCTTTGTTGATGAAAAAGAAGGACCCATTTCAAACGAAAAGAACGATTCAGTTCTTCTTCTTCGGACAGGTCCAGCTGGGTTGGAGGGAAACGTCGTGGTTGAAAATCCTTCGGGTCTTGAAGGAAGTGTTTGATGACCGCGACGAATCAAGTCAGGAGGTACTGCCATCTTTTCTGCTGATGCTATTGTAGGTGAATGATGTTCCTGGGGACGAGGTGTCTCAGGTTCAGAGATGGACATGATGCTACACTCATAAGTATCCTTAATATTCGACTCACATTAAAACGTTACCTTGGTTGCATTTGTGAAGATATGATCGATTCAGGACTTGGGGTATATTCAGTACCATGGTAAGTAAACGAAGGATTAGGTAAAGGCATAAAATTGGCCATGGTTGATTACAAAGGAATGTATTCCAATAGCAGTAAACACGAGCAAAAAAAAAGAGAGAAAAAAAGAAAAATAAAATAAAATAAAATATAAAACTCGGGAAAAACCACTTAGATTTTGAGCACATGATAAATAAAGACAGCTTCTTTCTTCTATTCTTCTTTTATTCTTTTTTACTCTTTTTTCAATGATTAATCAAGGACGTAACTCATCTGTTGATATGTGGTCAAATATATGATAACCTGCATAGCAACATCAAATATCGCCATGGAAACAAAACCATAGGAAAAGAAGAGAAAATAAAAAAGGAACCCCGCTAGAAAACACGTGAATTGTATTTATTTTAGTCTTGGGAATTTCAGCCAATTGCAAAAGGGAAAAAGTGCCATATTAGTTATTTTTTTAAAACATGCAGAATTTCCCAAGTTGTGTGTTGCTTGATATCGTGATTGGCTTGTTGGATGTCTTTACTCAAAGCTTTAGACACGGGCTTTTCTTCCACAAACTTTTACCTTCCATATTTGGAGACTCTTTAAAATGCTACCAGGCAACATAAATCAACACAGTTAAAACCAGGAAGCTATTGACTCCATGTTTTCAAAGTTTGAGATCCTTCACATATTCCCAAGATGCCCTCACTGGGAAAAGATGGGATTCTTTCGTCATAATAAATCTACTAAAACGGGTTCACCAACGCCCGTATTTCTCTGCTATGGCAGTACTAAGACATATAAGGCTGGTACCATGGTGTACAACACTCAACCTTTTGTTTCTCCTAGTGCTATTGTAAATTCAATAAACATCAAAGCTTTTGGAATGTCTCACAGCGCACAATTCAACCTGCATGGTTGCACAGCCGATCAACTACACAGTCTGGATATGCTTTAGCGCCTCTCTGCCGAAATAGCAGCAGCCCACGTAAAAAAACAGACAGTCTACAATAGGCTCAGCAGTATTTACATTCGACCTTTACCAGCCAGTCTAAAGATGTTTGATCACCTCAATCACGACAGCATTCCTGAACTCTCCTTTCAAAAATAACCCTGTAAAGCACCAACAGCAGCACCGCTTACAGCGCCATGAAGCCGCCGCAGGTTTTGTTTCAGCCTCCCTCTGAGAGAATAATCACATCTTTTACATTCATTATCTAGACTGTCGACCCATTGCGTTATTCGTACACAACGACGATGTAAGCGAATTTTGCATGCAATTGCGACACTTTAAATTCGCTGACATGCATAATGAGATAAATCACTCTAATCACTCTAATATATATACTGGAATTAGGAAAAAAAAAAAAAAATACGCCGGAAAATACTAGAGGCAGACCCAGATCTGATCATGCTAACAGTATGCCAACCG
This sequence comes from Rhizopus microsporus ATCC 52813, assembly GCF_002708625.1. Classification (NCBI taxonomy): domain Eukaryota; kingdom Fungi; phylum Mucoromycota; class Mucoromycetes; order Mucorales; family Rhizopodaceae; genus Rhizopus; species Rhizopus microsporus. The sequence continues at coordinate 1,014,465 of NW_019671923.1, read as the reverse complement.
CATACATCTCACAGTTATCCCGCCTTCGCCCTTTGGAGCTGGGGAGAATGGACAAGGAATGTTCAAACTGCTACGCTTTGCATTGGGTAGATGGCAGACAACGGAACTCTTCGCAAAGCAGCCCTGTCTGGGAATCATGCTGTAAGTAGGGATTAGTCCAACTGCCACTCCTGGCACAACCACCTGGGTACTTGAAAGACTTACTCGCTCGCACATATGCTATAGGACGCCAGTTCAAGGACAACCTGCGTCAATACAACGCTGCCTTTGCATTCACATCATTAGGTTGTAACACTGCTTCTGCCGAGGAACGAACCAGCAATGAAAACAGCAGAGGTGATCTGCACGCATTTCAAAATCCATGGTGAACTTTATCACCTCTAGGACCCCTTACTTCCAGTGATGATAGTTCCAACCCCTCATATGCTCAGCTTTACATATACGACCCATCATATGCAGCTGAAAGACGCTCAGAAAGAAATAACAATCTTGATCCTGAGATCATAAGAGAGCTTTCCTTCATGCTCTCGTAGTGCAATCCCTTTGCCCGAATTTACCGCCACGCATATGAGATATTGAATGGGCGAGAGAGTAACGATAACTCAGCTGACAACAACAATGCCTCACCTTGCATAGCTATTTCTCCTAATAGGAGAATGCGATTAATCGAAGGAGGTGATAGATGCACCCAAAACTTGCCTACCATGGAAGAGGTTGCCACCATCATTCCCACTGAGTATGGTGACAGAAGCTTTCGTGATATTGTTCTCATCTTGAGAGGCGCAGTTAATAGCACCGGCGCTTCATTTCGTGATCAGTATAGCTCTGAGTATCCCTTTCAAAGAATAAGCCAAACTCATGCAGCGTATATGCCTACTCGCTATGTGCTACTGTTCCCCCATGGAGACTACGGTTGGCACTGGGGCATGCGCCTATCATCAACGAATACCACTTCCAACAATCACAACAATAACAACAACGAAGGCGATGATGTTGATGTCAGTGGATCAGCTGAACTCATCAGAACAAGGGATAGGCTATCTCAGTGTTCATTCCATCGGTTTAGACTTCATTTGAGAGGAGAACACGAGTTTCCTACCATCTTTTATAGCAAGAGATTGTTTCAGAAATCCTTGGTAGACACATGGGCTATTTGCGATCAGAATAAGCTTGAATGGTTACGAAATAATCAGGATAGACTTCGTGCCGATGTTTACAACGGTCTATCAGACGCCATCACTCAGGATGACCAAGTGGACACTGCAAGCTTGGGACGTAGGTTTATTTTCCCCAGCAGCTATCATGGCGGCCCCTGTTTCATGAGTAGGCTATACTATGATTCCATGGCCATTGTTCGCCATTTTGGGAAGCCATCTCTTTTCATTACCTTCACGGCCAACCCCAAATGGAAAGAAATCACTGCGGAGCTGCTGCCCGGACAAACAGCATCTGATAGGCCTGACCTCATTGCAAGAGTATTTAATATCAAAGTTACACACCTTTTGAATGATTTGAAGAAGAAACAGATTTTTGGTCGCTACAAAGGGTTGGTACGCACCATTGAATATCAAAAGAGAGACTTGCCTCATTTGCACTTGCTGCTCTCCCTTGACCCCCAAGACAATTTTGTTGATGCTAAGAAAATTGATCAAGTAATTTCAGCAGAACTGCCAAACAAAAATACAGACAGAGAGCTCTTTGAGATAATCACGTCATGCATGTTCCATGGCACATGTGGAGATATTAACCCACGCTCACCATGTATGATTGAAGGCGCAGGTGGAGGATGGCTGCTCTGCTGTTCTAAGAGATTCCCAAAAGAAGTTCAAGATGAAACTGTCATGCCAGAGAACGGATACCCTCTATATAGACGAAGACGAGTACCTACTGAGGAACAGAACAATTACTTTTATTCTATAAGGTCATCTGGAAGAGTTGATTCTGATTTTGCTATGGACAATAGGTGGGTTGTACCATATAACCCGTAAGGCCAATCATTAAAATATGTAGAAGTTGACTTGCGGCGTCCGCCGTTTATGCATGGTCAGCTATATGTCACTCTTTCAAGGGCGACTTCTCTCTCTAGCGTATCAGTCCCGACACCAATGTAGTCGAAGCTGAAGACTTGTTGGAAGATGCAGTGGATGAAGATGAGGAAGAGGAATCCATCGATTTGACTTCAAGTCGTGGGTGGACTGCTGATGAGGTCTATATGGACTCTCGTCTAAGTGGTTCAGCAGAAGGATTCACTTTCTTAAACTCTCGTTTAATTATGAGCAATGGAAGATATGCCTCTCCATTGGATTATTTCTTGTTCTTCCTTCCTTCATGCAAGAAGTCTCGGCCATTGGGAAGATATTACCTTTCATGAATATCTCATGTGGATCGCACTCTTGACGGTAATGACTGTGGTCAGACATGGTGATAGAAAGGCATATTGGAGACAGGGTCAGCCTTTTTTCTTGATGAATGTTGACTTTAGTCAATATATGTCTTTTAACAGATTCAGTGACATTATGAAGATGCATGTTTTTGAAATTCCTTCAAACCAGGCTCAGGAGCTTGACCCTCTTTATCAAATTAAGTCCATCACCCAAGCCTTTAATGATCACATGGATAAGTGTATAATACGAGGAAAATATCTTGTTATCGATGAATCTATGAATCAATGGTTAGGTACTGGTATGCCAAATTTGAAGAAGATTCCTAGAAAGCCACATCCAATCGGACAAGAGTTTAAGACGCTGGCTGACAATCACTGCTACTGCATATTGCGTATCGATACAGTCAGTGATCCTTGCCCAAAAGAATATGACAAAGATCCTGGCATGAAGAAGCTGAAGGTCACTGTAAAACTTTTGGCAAAACCTTGGTTTGGCTTTGGTCGAACAGTCATTGCTGACTCTTGGTTCGGTTCGTCCGATATGATCTCAATGCTGATGAATCATGGCCTTTGTTCGATTATGCCGGTCCCAAGCGTCGTTACTGGCCTCAGGACATGCCTGCAACAGACATTGTGGAGAGAGTAGATGCTAACTATGGTAGCTAATACACTATGAAAAAAGATACAACCAGCAGGAAAATGTCTGTTCGCGCTTTTCGGGCTCAAAAAGTAAAAGCTTTTGTCAAGAGTTTTGTTAAGCACTTTTTGTTAAGCACTCGGGGGGGGAGTAACGACGCCATTGTGGAGATTGACGAATACTAGTTTGGTAAATGTAAGTACCACTAGGATCATGTTGTTGAGAGTCGCTGGGTGTTTGGGTTTTGTATTTGTTCACTTTTGTTGACCCAGCCTGCCCACATGCATGATCCAACATAATTGCCTCTTACCGTTTGTACAACACTAATGCTTAGCAAAGTGCTTAACAAAAAAGAAAAAGAAAAAGAAAACACGGCAAAGCCCACACAGATCGAATAATTCTTTTTATTTTTGAGTTGATTACTAATTATGTTGATATTTCAAATGACATGGTCATCTGCGATCTTGCGATGGTGAAAAAACACCATTGAAGGCAGTCGTCGTGATCGTTGGATGGTGTCGGTTAGGCATTGCTTGATGGACTGATGGTTTGCAGATACGGTTGAAGGAGTCAAGTACGCGACAAACGCGAGACATATCCACAATAAGTTTAGTTAGATCATCCAAGCAACTAGGAATCTTGATTTTTTCCAGCTCGTACATGATGTAGTATCCACGCTACTATTCAGTGCTTAAATACAATATCTAGAGTTGAACCTAATATTGCTATAAGATCTGTTACACCTTAATCAAATATAGTCAACTCAGTTTAAATAGCTCAGCTTCTTAATATATAATTATAGATTGTTCTATCATCTCTTTTCTCTTTACCTTATTCTGAATAAAGACACAACATAGTCTCATCGTATTTTCTACTTTGTTTAAATCTATCCAAACCCAAATACAACACATGACATAAAGTCCTGTTGATGGCAAAACTAAGACATAAAACTAACTACTCTTCCAATAATCTGCAGATCCAGCACACCTTCCATGTTTTGTGCATCAAGAGCATTCTTGCAGAATATACCAACGCGAAGTAGATTCCGACAAATCGAATAATTGTTACCACCTTGAGCAGCTGACTTAGCTTCCCATAACCATGACTTGACGTCCATGTCATCCCATGTAAACGACCTATACATATATCGGGAAGCTTTGTTGATAAATCTTCATGCTTTCGCGCTTCTAAAGTTATTTCATTAGTCCACCGTAGGTATATGCCCTCGTCCGAATCGTCAAATAAATCAGATAAAAAAGGATCAACGTATCAAGTGCTAAGTTCAAATTCGTTAGTGTCTTCTGCAATAGGTATGGGAGGAAGCTTCTGAATCAAATCGATTATGCATTTTTGAACTTGTTTTCATCTGTGAAGAGGTCCAAATCCAAAAGATGTGCAATCGCTTTATCTCGACTGAGTACTCCCATGGTAAGATTTTGAGCGATGCCGATCATGCTGGTAGTCATCACCATTGACATTGGAAGCTTTTTAATGCCATACTATGTCTCAATCCCATTGATGGTTGCCTTGAGGTCATGATTGCTGAAATAGGGTGACAAATCCTCTGGGTACTGATTTCGTGACAAGAGCAAAATGTGGGTGGTTGCCATGGCGCAGTGGATGTGATTTTCAAGTGGTAGTTTCCATTTGTGTTGACATAATAAAAGCTGCAGCTTATAAAACGCCATTGATGCATCGAAGTTTTGTACCAACAAATGGTCATCGTGATCAAGAGGCGAAAACGATAGACATAATGGATCCAACAACTCAGTTCCAAGGATATTGCTTAAGCGACGTTTGTTAGGCTGGTCTTGGCTACTGTAGCTTTGTTGTTTCTCTGTCGCTGGCTCTTCTTGCGATGTCGTCTGTGGTTGTTCGGGCAAGGTTTTTAAATGGTTGGCATAATAATGGGTCTTCAACTTGTCGATTTCTATACAATGAGCGATGCATGCAGGGCAGCCAAAGTACTTCTCAGTGTCATCGTGTGAGTTGGTAGACTTAACATAGGTATATTCATTATTATCATATCGTCTGATTCCTGTTATTCGATGTGGCAATTGTATATTGTGCTTTTGCATGTGTTATCGAAGGGATTGTGGAGTGCTATATGTCTTTTGACATTCAAAACATTGGTATAAAATGGTAACAAGTTTTGTTTTACTCACCATACCAACCATAAAAAAGAATAAAATAAAAAGAGGGAGAAACAACAAAAGTAGGCTGGTTCACAAACAAAAGAACGAAGGACAGAGAGAATCTAGGGTGTCAGAAGAGGCTATTGGGGAGCGTTCCAGGTACACGCTAGAGAGCAAAGAGGGCGGGACAAGCGAGTCAGAGCAAGGACCATGAGGACAGGCTAGTTTTGATTTGTGAATCTTTGAACACTCAAAGGGATATTTGATAACTGCTATAAAGAAGCAAAAAAAGGACTCAATTAATGTGAGTTTTTATGCTTTTTTTTTTTCTTTCTTTTCCAAACAAGTTTCAGGACCGAGTATCTAGGACAAGGAAATCATGTCAAATAGGAGCAATCTACATCGTGACCATTCAAGAATATGCATTACCAAATATGACTACACGTTCTTTTGATATCATGGAAAAACCGAATAAAGAATTTAAACTTTTACAAAGAGACTAAAGAGGATTATTCTAATATCAAGTTAATTTCAAATCCAAGGCAGCCCACCTGTTAATATTACTGTCAAATGGGATAGTGACCCATATTGTTTTTGTATTTGTTATTACTCTGATAGCATTACAACGGTTTCAATACGACATCTAAATCTGAAAAGCACAACATCCAGTCTCAGTAGCAGTGTCATTATTTTTTGGAAATACAGTATATCCATGGAAGTGCCTACGCAGAGTATTTGGTGGTTCTTGCAAATCCTCTATAAAAGTAATACTACAACTGGCGAAGTTGCCGACTATGACAGAACGTACCCATATACTACAAGCGCAATTCTTCTTACGATCTCTGCCATTGCCAGGTGATGCGCTTCTGGCTTACTTACTTCCACATATCCGCCTCTCCACAAGTCATTCATAGTGGTATACTATATCAAAAACGCCACTGTGGAAACGTTGTGCGCAATATACTGATATACTAGACAAACGATTATTAAAGAAGATACGTCTGCAATACCTGCAAGGCAACTTAGAACAGCGGCGTACTGCATGCAGCTCAAATCTGCTCTCGCTGTGTCGCCCAACAATCTCTTCGGATCCAATCCTTTGGTTACCCATGACAAGGTTAGAAAGAAGTCGGTGCATACGGTGGTAACTTGGTTGGTTACCCAGTTATAACACTACTTGCTGCTTTCGACACACCTCACAGCTCTCTACAAAACAACATACCATCTATTGCCTCGACATGCGTCACCGTCTACAAATACCGAAGTCTATAACTGATCCTCTATCCCTCCTTTTAAATAAGCTTCCCACTTGAAAACACGCTCCTTTCAAACAAGATCGTTTTGGACTATCAGATGGCACGTGATCTGCGCTATCTTACATGAGCTTGATCACCTATACCATGAAAAAGAGCCACCATCACCATCTGACCCAGGGCAGAAACTGCATAAATGGTTATTTAATTCTTCATAGCAGTGTTTTAACACATGTTCCGTGAATCTGTTAACCAAAGTATTTTTGCACTCGAGTTCAGCAGGATTTTTAGATTCTATCTCACAATATGAACTGGCCAGGGCAAAAACGATATAATAAAAATATCACGTGCCCCTTATGGCCTTTCTATTTTATAAATGAATAAATTTTGTTTAACCGTATAGCAATGCAAAGCGGGGATTAAAATATATTTGACGGCTGTCTTTACCTGAAATTTTTTCCAAAGTGCAAATGATCAGTCTTTTTTTTTCTCATTTTAGATCAACAATAATGGGTTACGGCAGAAAGAAACGTGCATATCGTCAAAAGAAGGTTAATTATAAAGAATTCACTAGTGTAATGTAATGTATTTATTGACACTGACATTCAACCATCAGACAACTGACGAAACAGCAGCCAGTGGTGAAGATAAACCAAAGCAAAAGTACTATGATGAACGAAAGCCATTTGCAAACATTGAAAGAGACAATGAAAAGTTTAAGAATTATTATAAAGTACGTCAAACAGTATTGGGGCTGGAAACATGATTAATCATTTATATGTTAGGCTCAAAACATTCTATCTGAAGAGGAGTTTGACAGGTTTTATGAATTCATCAAGACGATCTTGCCTACAACATTTAGGATCACAGGCAGTCGAACGTAAGACGTTTTTAAGAAATTGCAGCTCAGGGGTATTTATATTTGAATTTTGTAGAACTGCAATGGAGATCCTGACTGTTGTTGAAAAAACCTATGTACCAAAGTTACAGGACGTTGTCATTGATGGTATCAAGATTGAACCGCCTAAACCATTGCCTTTCTATCCCGATAGATTTGCATGGCAAGTCAACGTGCCTCGTCTTTTAATCAGAAAATCACCCGAGTTTGCAGAATTCCACAAGTTTATCGTTACTGAAACGGAAGCAGTAGGATCAATCAATAAAGACTAAGGAGGGGGAAAACTAAAGTATAGATTAGGGTAACATTAGTCGACAAGAAGCAGTCAGTATGGTACCTCCCTTGTTGATGGATATTAAGCCTCATCAATGGGTTTTGGATATGTGTGCAGCTCCAGGATCAAAAACGGCTCAAATCATTGAAGCAGTTCATTCAAATGACAAATTAAACGAGATACCTCGTAAGTTCACCTTTTGCTATACTAAAACAATGGAAGATGATGCTTATTCTTTTTCTTTAGTTGGTCTTGTTGTAGCAAATGATGCTGATTACAAGCGTAGTCATATGCTCATCCATCAGTCCAAACGATTGCAATCACCTTGCTTTATGGCCACTAACCATGACGGCGCACAATTTCCTAATGTCCGCTTACCAGGAACAAACACACCATGGAAATTTGACCGCGTGCTTTGTGATGTGCCATGTAGTGGCGACGGCACAATTCGTAAGAATGAAAAGATTTGGGATAACTGGACACCAGCAGCCGCTCTTCAACTTCACTCTACCCAAGTGCAAATCTTTGCTAGAGGATGTCAACTGTTGAAAATTGGTGGTCGTATCGTCTACTCCACATGCTCATTCAATCCTATTGAAAACGAAGCTGTTGTTGCTGAAGTCTTGCGTCAAACCAAGGGCGCTATTCGACTCTTGGATGTCTCTAATGAACTTCCTGGATTGAAGCGTAAGCCAGGCTTAAAAACTTGGAAGGTTACAGACAAAATAGGCAACTTTGTGAATAATCTGGAAGAAGTTGATCAAAAACTACGCAAACGATTCCCACAGAGTGCTTTCCCTCCCACAGAAGCAGAAGCGGAAGAGATGCATTTGGAAAGATGTATTCGTATCTATCCTCACGAGCAGAATACCGGTGGCTTCTTTGTTGCTGTCTTTGAAAAAGTAGGTGCTTTATCAGCTGCTGATCGTATTGCAGCCAAGGATGACAAGAAGGAGATTGACGCTGACATGGGTGAAGAGAAAGAGGAGATTGTTCCTTCCAAGCGCTCTAGTCCCGAAAACGACAGCAATGATGAGAGTGAAGGTGCGGCAAAGAAAGCCAAGACAGAAGACGAAGCAGACGAAGAAGAGGAAGAGGTGAAGCCTTACGAGGGAAAACCCAAAAAGGACGTACCTGGTATCAAGGAGGCACCCTTTGAGCTGGTTCCACCTGATTCGGACGATTTGAAAGACATTACTGAATTTTATGGCCTCGATTCAAGCTTCCCTCGTGATCAATTCTTGTTACGTTCTGAGAATAATGCAAAGGGACGCAGCTTATATTTTGTGTCTAATGCTATCAAGAAAGTACTCGAATCTAAAGACTTTAGTCGTCTTCAAACCGTTAATACCGGTGTTCGTCTCTTTGTTCGTCAATCATCACCCGTTGATAGTGCATCACCCTTCCGCTTAACCTCTGAAGGTCTACCGTTGCTGGATAGCGTCTTGTCTGATAAGCGTAGATTTGAAATTGGCTTGGATGAATTGCGTGTGCTACTTGTAGAAGCATTCCCCACATTAGATCGTTTCCCCGAGGCAAAAAGAGAAAGATTGGAAAATATAGCGCCTGGTTGCTGTATTGTTCGTTTAGACGAAGAAGGTTGCAAGAAAGCAGAATTTGTTGGCTCACTCATTCTCCCGGTATGGAAGGGCAAGCATTCGCTTAACGTCTTGTTAAATAAGAAAGACAAGAGATCGTTATGTGAGAGATTATTTAATGCTATACCCGAAGCAGCACCTGAACATCTTGTAAAGAAATCAACTGAAAATCAAGCTGCTGCAGACGCTGCAAGAAGAACAAACGCACCTCAAGAATAAGAAAAAAAAAAAAAGGCAACTATTTAATAGATCAATAACAATTAACACTTTAGTTGATTTTCTATGTCTTCTTTATTGTTTAAAAGACAACATGTAATAATACATAAAATGAGCTTGATATTTTTGAATATAAAATAAATGTGGACAGCACTTATAAATAACACGTAGCTGAAAAAGTTGTTAGAGACTTCATATACATAGTCTGATCTTGATTTCTTTTTCTTTTGTTTCTTCTTTGGACCAAAAAGTAAGACCAGCTATTCCCCAGCTATTCCCCAGCTATCCCCCAGCTAGCCCTAAGGTATATTACATTCTTTACTCTTGCAAGAAACTGATATGTAGTATTATAGATCATAAAGTGGAAAACACTACCGGTGTTAACTGGTGGTAGCTTGGTTCTTACCAAACCTTTATCTTATCCGCTTTCTTTCTTGCTCGCTTCTCTTTTCTCTGGCTTGCTTCTTTTTTTTCCCCCCTTCTTTCTCCGGACTGGTTATCGCCAGCCCTATTTAATGCACTTCGGATAAGATGTTAATAATCTCTATAAGTTTACTCGCTTTTCTTGCTTCTCTTTTTTTCTCTTGTAAATCCTCTTCTTTATAATGCAAGTATTTAATATCAACGTAAATAACTGATTTACTAAAAAGCACTTTTATATCTCATTCTTTTGTTTCTGATGAGCTCTCTTTTATTATTAATTTGTTGCTGTCTTTTTTATTATTATTTGTTGTCTGAAATTATCAATGTGCGAATAAAGTGCAGAGTGATGCTATGTAATCCAAACAAACATATATATATAAAAAAAAGATGATATAAAATCGCATGTGTTATTATCTATATATCATCTCGCATTAGGTTATTACTGGGTTCTACTAACGTCGTTGCTAATACTTCTTGTAAAGATGGTTCCAATATGGGTGAAAGGGGCTTTGTGTGTTTATAAAAAAGTAATTTTTGAGGATAGCCCTTTAGCTTTAACAGTATATATTCTTCATACCTCTTGATTGTCTTCATCAAACATTGTCTTTTCACGTTGATGACTACTGTGATGATTTGTGTCTCCTTCATTGTCGTCTTATTTTTGCAGATTATATGTTAGTTGCCGCAGCTTACAGCAAAAACGAAATCTATATTACCTAAGCCAAGCATCTGTAATACTTCGTTTTCTTCTACTGCTACACTATCTTCCAAGTTCGAATACGTTCTACAAAGCGGACAAGAAAAGCCAGGATAATTTTGATTGAGTAAGGGTCGTAAGCATCTATAATGATATATATGAGAGCAAGGGGCAATAAACAAGGCTTGAAATGGTGCTATGCAATATAAGCAAATACAGCACTCTTGGATATCTTCTTTTGATTTTGCTGCATCTGATAATTGATTTCTTAGCTGATGGAACGCGGTAAGATTATAGGTATTGGAGCAAGTTTCCCGCCATTCACGGCGGTTGACTTCCAAACGCATCTTGACTGCTCGATACATGGGCTCTAAACCTCCTTTATAATCAACGCCTAATTGAATGAGATCTCCATCAACAAGTTCATGAGGTTTTGTGCTTTCTGTGTTGGCTGGAGAGAGTCGAATGTGATTGACAAAGGTCCCGCTTGATGAACATGTATCCTTAATATATATCTAACAAAGAAATTGTTAATTACACAAACAAACATATATATATATATTATTATTATTATTACCTTCTTGTCTTCTCCTAGCCATATCTCTGCATGATATCGACTTACTACTTTGCTCTTGAACGAGAGTCGGTCCGATATAACTGTTCGGTCAGAGTATCGGCCCAACTTTAAGGAAGGTCCGCCTACGACCAACTTGCGATCAACGACATCAAATACAAAGCATCGATTGGTGGTGCCTACGTTGGGCACAAGTCGAATATGTACTGAGTTTTCTTCTGGTAGTGATTCTTCTGGTTCAGTTGTATCCATGGCTGTACATCTTGAATTATTCGTTTGTCTTGCCATAGTTTGCTCTTCTTCTGATGGTAAATGTAAGCTTCTAAATTGCCTATTTGTAATAAATGAAGGTCCTGCTATGCTATCCATGATATGAATATCATAAAGGAACATAAAATATTAAAAGGGGAGGGAAAGAAAATAAGGAAAATGAAAAAAGAGAGTAAAATCAAGTCTACCTTTACCCTTTTTTTACCCCCTATATTTATTTATATATTTACACACACATACATATAAATGCGTATTAGAAGCCTAAAAAAGAGAATGCTGTGAGAAAAAAGCAAGATTGATGTATTAATTTTTTACCGTATTTTCTGGCTGCATCACGCTTTGTCTTTCTTTGTTCTGCAAACATGTTGTCCAATTTCTCTCTGTTACTCACCGCATGAGCTGCCAAGGCCATGATGTTATTCTTTTTCAATTGTAATTTGCTTGCTGTCAACTGTTAAGTCGTTAGTGTCTGTTATATACTCTCTTTTTTTTTCTATCCTTACGGAAATTCCATCGTCAAATTTAGGAGCCTGAATCAATGCATGTTGAGCACGCCACTCCTCGCTTGGTAACATGTCTGCTTGATTCACTGTCTTTATTTGTATTTTTTGTTCTCCTCTTGCACGATGACCCACGAGGTGCTGTAACTAAAATATACAAGTTGATGCTTCTTTACGTTATTTACATTTCTTTTTTTTTTTGCTTACGTCGTCTAATTCATTATTATCATCATCGTCGGCTATTGACTGGCTCTCTTGATGCTGTTGCTGATAATAATAATATGCAGATGGGTCTGCTGAGTACATTGCGTTTGGATCATATTCATATGCATCCACTGCTGTCTTTTCTGGCTCTTTGGGCCTTTCAACCGTATATTCTAATCCTAATGTAGGCTGTATAGGTCTTGGTGTGCTTTCGATAACTGGTTCATCTTCCTTTAATTCTTTACCTATTCAGTTATTTAGTTTATGGCTTTTATGTGCTTTATACTACACTCATACCAATACGAAAGAAGGGACCAGTATATTTTTTTGGCTGTTCTTCAACTTGTTCTTCTTCTTCTTCTTCTACTACTGTTGCCGTTACTTCCTCTTGTTTCTTTTCTTCCTTCTTTTCTCTAAGCTTCTTGGCTAATGAAAGAGCCGCAGACGGTTTATCTGCTCCTGTCATAGTCAACCCCCCTCTATTGTTTTTAGGTGCAGGTAATAGATCAGCAATACTGAATCCTGCAGTTGTCTTGGTGCGTTTAACTGGCTTTTGATCCTCGTCATTGTCATCTAGACTATCTGCTGGAAGATCGACATAGATTGATTTCTTTTCTTTTGGAGGAGGAAGGATTGAAGATAGAGTTCTCTTTTGAGGTTGTGTGTTGACGACTTGTTCCGTATCGGACGTTTCTGAGTCGCTGCTATAATCTGGAACGAGAGACATGAAGAGAGAAAAGTAGTTTTAATGCTTATTTTAAAGCTGTAAAAGTTTCTTATGGATTCTGCATATTTAAACTCAGATAAATACACTGATTCTGGTAGTGCGCTTTTGTAACATAAAACGCAATGTTGTCAAAGAGGGTCTGAATAACCATCAGGCAGAAGCTGGTGAAGCCGCTGTCGGCTCATTATTACAGGATTATTGCATGAATTTATCCTGTTCAATTAGAATTGAGCATGATGCGTCTATAAGAACAATGAATTTTGTGGTCAGTCTTTGTTTTGTTCTTCAAGTACCCTTTTACAAGGTGGACTATTTGTAAGGTAAAGACCATAGTTACTCTGTTTGATGTGCAAATTGAATTACTTACGGTGTATATTATGTAAATAGCAAACCACGTATCCTTATGTTCTGCTGTTGTTGATTTCGACAACATGTGTCTATTGCTGAGGCTACACTAAAAAGGTGTTTACTTTTGTCGACATTATATTATCCTGCGGATAAAAATATACGATTTAGCAATAATAATTCTATTATAGTACAGACCATCGAGTTACCTGTTGATGCTGCTTCCTCCATGTATTATTATAATGTCAGAGACTTTCTCATATGCTCTGAGCTTTGTAACGTCGAGGTCAAGCCGTCGTACACTAAGGGTGCTATAATCTCTATGACCTATGTAAGTAATTCTATTGTCTGAAATAACAGGAATCATTAATTAATGATCAATCTTTTGAATTGTGTAGGACTTTAGCAAGGTCAATGGTTTGATCAACGAAACATCATGTTGTTCCTGCCATACCAACCATGGGGAAGAAACTTGTATATCAAACGTAAAAAACTTGGATTGAATAAAGTTGTCAACTGAAGATCAAGCTTAAGCATCCGTTTAAACTCGTTATTTTTTAAAATAATAGGACGCATGATAAAAATAATATATCTTTTCCAACCGAGGCAGGTGAAAAAGAGGAAATTGATCCCTTACTGGATCAAGAGTAAAACAAGTGGCAGGAAAGATGATGTAAGAGAAAGTGTATGATGCATTAGTGTGAGATGAAGAAGAAGGAAGCCATTCGATAAACGTCTGTCCGAGATGAAGTGGCGGATGCTTATTGTAATATGAGGTCTTTTGATAGATAGCATGCTCAAAAGGAAGAACAGCGAATCAGAAATAGCTTAGGGCATCTAGAGACAATGAACGGAATGAATATTTATTACGGAATTGTTAGGGTGACGAGGACAGGTTTTATAGTGGTCACCTGGGAGCCAGCCCAGATACCAACATATGCAGCGACTCCTTTCAGACCTGATCATGGATAGCCAAAGGATGGGATATAAAGTGATAGTTAGGCAACAGCATAGAATAAGAACAGAGGCATGCATGGAGCGCTTGTGGTTGAGATTGTCTTGACGGAACTTCCGTTGCATCAATCGAAATAAGCGACGATCAAGGGATTCTGGATATTTGGAGCATTGTTCCCAAATGCAATATATTAGTTTGAATATAGGGTAAAATATGCTTTTATTGGCCAATAACATACACGCATACATAAGCCATATTCACAAATCTTTACGCAAATTGATTCTGTTCTTTTTCTCTTCATTCCACAGGCTTTTTTTTTGGTAGTATGTGACGGTCTCCAGTCACAGAACAGTAAATTTTTGGCTCCGAAGACAACAAGTTTTTTTTTTTTTTTTTTCAAGGCAAAACTTTAACAGAAAGAGCTGTCATTCTTCTTTTTCTTGTATTTAGACACAAGCTTTTATCTGTAAATTCAAATACGCAACTTCTTTTTCTTTGTTTACAATTTATTCTTTAAAGACAAGACTTGTTGAAAAATAGACAAAAAAGCTTCCCCTTTGATCAAACCATAATACATCTAGATCATGCCTTCTGTCGATACAAAAAAGGCAGCTATAGCCACAACTGCTGAAGATTCCTCAAAAAAATATGAAGCACCTAACAAGATTGTGCTATCAAAAAGCGCTGGTGGTAACATTTCACAATATCCAGTTGAATTCACCAAAGATTCAAAGTAAAAAAAAAAATGATTGAAACAATCAAGAAAAAGAAAGCTAATGTTATACAATAGATACTTTTTCACAAGCGTCCATTCTAGTGTTAAAGTATACAGTATGGCTACAGGCGCAGTCGTCAAAGTTCTTTCCCAATCACCATCGACAGGAGGACATTCAGACAAGATCACCTGTGTGATACTGAATCCAAAGAATCACCTTCAGTTATATACTGCAAGTTTAGATGGAACGATCAAATTATGGGACTATAATGACAATATCTTGCTAAAGACATACATTGTTCGATCACCCATTGAATTCATGGTCATGTCACCAGAAACACCCAATTATGCTTATATTGTTGTGAAAACAAATGATGGTAAGAGTCAAAGCTTTAAACAAGACAGATAGAATTAACGTAAAGTGTAGAAGAAAACAATTCAACCATTTACCGCTATACATTTGGAGATGACAACGCTACTCGTCGGCGCATCTATTCATTAGAGGATTGCAGCTCGCTTGACGTCACAAAGGATGGTAAGTGGTTGGCTTTTGCCGCTCGATACAAAGCCTATGTCTGGCCCGTGAATGAGGAAATGGATGAAGTACCTGAGTCCCAAGTATTTGAACATACTTTCGTCGAATACCTCACAGTCCTTAAATTCCACCCTGAGAAGCCTATTCTGGCAGTGGGTGACAGATCTGGAAAGATTACACATATTGCAAACTACAAATCAGAAGACGAAAAGGACCATATTCGATCTATTCATCATTGGCACCATCTTCCTGTAAGATGCCTTACGTTTATGGCTGATGGATCTTATTTGATGTCTGGCGGTGAAGAAGCTGTATTGGTCATTTGGCAACTAGACACAGGTCATAAGCAATTCTTACCTAGATTGGGTGGCAGTATTGATTTCATCACCATTTCTCCAAACAACCGATTTTACTGTGTTGGATTAGATGATAATTCGATTCGGTTAGTCAACAGCATTACCCAAACAATCGAGCAAGTGATTCAAGGTCTTCAATATGCACAAGTGCATCACTCAGCTAACCCTCTCACGACCGGTTTGGTGATTGAACCTCGTAATCACCATATTGTCATGAATGGAGTACCAGGAAGTATACAATTCTATGATGTCAATACAGACAGTCATATTATGGATCTGGAAGTAGTACCGATGAATCGTGTGGTTCGAGCTGGAGAAAAGGAAATTGTGAATGCCCATGTGATGCATGTCGCATTCTTACCCAGCGGTGAATGGATGGCAACAGTAGATATGCGTGATGATAAGGTGACTACGCCTGAATTGTTCTTGAAGTTTTGGAGGTGGGACCCTGATACCCAGGCATATAAACTACACACACGAGTCGATTACCCACACACAGAGCCAATCACTTCCCTCGTCTTCAATCCTGTCTCTCGACGTGGTCCCATGGCTATTACAACTTCCAAAGATAAATCTTTCAAAGTATGGAGCCTGAATGCCAGTCAACCCAACACAGAGGCAGTGTGGATGTGTCGTTCAGTAGGTGTTTATCGTGATAGTGAAGCAAAAATTGCAGCATTTTCAGAAGATGGTAGTGTCTTGGCTGTGGCATTTGATCAAATCATCACCCTATGGGATCCTTATCTCAACTCCATTCAAGCCGTGCTGGCACAGCCTAACCCTGAGAGCATTGAAAAGCTGAGCTTTCTGGGTGACAACTGTCCGTTTATGATTGCCATCACTAAATCACATCTGTATGTTTGGAATCTGCTAACATGTAAAGTTTGGTGGAGCTACAAAATATCCGTGAACCACTATGCAGTAGACACGGCCTCCAATCATTTTGCGATCGTCTCCAACTCTCCAAAACTGAATCAATCTCGTATCATTGTCTTTGACCCCAAATCACACATCCCCATCGCTCTTCAGCAACACAGTAATACAACATTAGCTATTTCATGGCTTGCAAAAGAACAAGATGAATCATTTGGCTCCTATAGCAATCTTGTGTGTCTGAACAACAAGTATGAAATATCTATTTATTCTATACGATCAGCAGCCTCATTGAAGAACAAGAATGAAGTTACGGCTATTTTAGAAAATAATGTGACGCTTGAAGACATCAAACACACCGACCGCAACTTGCTGAATGAGATGTATGGTGCACGACAAGATGAACGTGAAACAGAAGAACAGGTTCGTCTGCGTCTGAGCACGGCACAGCAGATGCGTGAGGAAGCCATATCAGCTAGTAAAAAGGAAACAAAGGCCAAGCGAAAGGAAGATGGTTTTAGTGGCGACATGACTGGATTATCTGCACCTAGCCATGTTCTTCCAAACGTAGAAACATTATTTGATACCTTCATGTCCTCTATCATGGCTCTTCGCATTGAGCATGAAAAGCCTACAGTGTCACCAGCCACAGTGACTTCGATGGAAATTGATGAAGATAGTGTGTTTGATAACCAAGAAGAGAGTATGGACATGCTGATAGACGGCAGTATTGTCAATCCTCCTGAGCAAGATTTCCCTTCATTAGTAAAATATCTCTCTGAAGAATTAGGTGGAAAGCCATTAGATAAAAAAGCTATAGCTGCTACCAATGATTCTTCTTCTAGTGAAGATGAATCAGAAGAAGAAGAAGATCCTTCAAAGATTGATTGGTAATCTCTTTTTTTAATATAGAAATTTCTTTTTTTTTGTGTAAAAAGCAATAAATCACGTAAATATATGTCAACCAAGATATTTCACCGTCTATTTTTTATTAATAAAGATGTGATCATTAAAGAGCTCTGGTTACAGATGTCATGTCCTTTTTTGTATATCTATCCCACTGTGTCTCAAGATCATGTATCCATGATACGATCAGTGTTAACCGGTCCATAAGAGAATCTATTTCTAGTAGCCTGTATCGGTCTTGATTGGCTACAGGTAAAATAATAGCAGCCCACCAACAGAAAGATATCGGATCATTGGGAGAAGGTAAAGGACCATGAATGTTTTGAACAGACTGTAGCCAGACAGGACCCAGAAGCCCCTGCACCGCGTTACAAAATGAGTAAGAGGGATGACTACAGGAAAGGTCAGTGATGAAGGCATGAACACGGTTGGCCAATTCAGTTGTAGAGCTTGATCTATTGGGTACTTTAGTTTCCTTTGGGTTTATTGTCTCAAGCTTTAATTCAATATCGGCGATCAAATGATCCTCAGCTGCCTTGTGTATCTGTCTTGCTACAAATCGATCGAGTCCGATAATGTCGATGAGGATATCATCGCTCTTGTTCTCTACCCCAGTGATCTTGGCAAGGATACCATAATGACCCGTATGTGTTGATTTTGGTTTGTATGATATGGCTAAACAAAGACATTGCAGTTCCTTGCAAATGAAAACAGCGGCATGTATCATGGCTCTGTTATAAAGTGTGTAGATGGGTATACGGATCTTTTGAGAAGGGAGAATAGGAAAGTCAAAAATAATGATGGGTATATGGCTGTATCGTCTGTTGGGATCTGATAATGAAATGGTCTGGATGTCTGATTCGCTTGGTATGTCCAATGTATCAACTGTAGACTGCTCGGCCCTGTAAAGCGATTGAAGTATCCCATCGATTGTACAAGTTACTGGTTGATGTTGTATAAATTGGTAACTGGGCAGTCTCTTTTGACACTTGGGGCACGAATTAGTTGTGATCTTTTGCCAAAGTAGACAGAGTCTACAGAATGCATGACCACAGTGATTGGTAACAGGAGATTTCAATAGATGCGATCCACTGCTTGATGAACACATCAATGCATTTGATATAGTCCTGTAAGCTTCTGCTGAGGATATCTTGTCTGATCTTTGACTCAAACACAACTTGATCGTTTCATCTTCATGTAGGCTAGGGCCAAATAGATGTTTGTCTTTGACACAGCTTGGTACAGGACATATAAAGCTCTTGTTCTCTGTTGCTCGCACTGTTGATGGCAGGCATGGCAGGCATATAGTGTATCCACAAGATAGTGTGATGGGTACTGTTAATGTACTTGAGCATACAGAGCAACGGAATAATCCGATGGTCATTTTTCTTTGGCTCTGACTTATTCAAGAGATAAAAAGAAAGGAGGGGGACTATATTATATGATCATCTGTTGTATCCAAAGCGATTATTTTCTTTCAAATCAAATACTGTCTGCATAATTCTCGATTTATAAAAAATAAAGCTAGATAGAACTTTAAATTACCGATTAAGGATGTACTAAGCTATGGTCACTACAAAATGTCTAAAAAATGATAATTCCAGACAACAAAAATTATAAAGAAGAGGATTTACAAGAGAAAAAAAGAGAAGCAAGAAAAGCGAGTAAACTTATAGAGATTATTAACATCTTATCCGAAGTGCATTAAATAGGGCTGGCGATAACCAGTCCGGAGAAAGAAGGGGGGAAAAAAAAGAAGCAAGCCAGAGAAAAGAGAAGCGAGCAAGAAAGAAAGCGGATAAGATAAAGGTTTGGTAAGAACCAAGCTACCACCAGTTAACACCGGTAGTGTTTTCCACTTTATGATCTATAATACTACATATCAGTTTCTTGCAAGAGTAAAGAATGTAATATACCTTAGGGCTAGCTGGGGGATAGCTGGGGAATAGCTGGGGAATAGCTGGTCTTACTTTTTGGTTCAAAGAAGAAACAAAAGAAAAAGAAATCAAGATCAGACTATGTATATGAAGTCTCTAACAACTTTTTCAGCTACGTGTTATTTATTAGCGTTAGCCACATTTATCTTCTCTTCCCTCAAAAAGACAAAATTCAGTGCCTTTTTAATAATAAAGAAAGGTTTAATAATCAACTAAAATGTAATTGTTACTGATCTTGTAATGTGCGAATAATTTCTATGAATATAATTCGACTTCATCATGAACAAGATAAAAAAAGAGCAACTCAAACCGTCTGTCAATAAAACTATTTATACTATGAAACAAGCCTTTTCTGTGTAATGACCCGCCAATATCACGGCTTAACAGAGTGTCTCGTGTTTGCAGGAACGTGAATCAACTTCCGCAATCTGAGAGTAAAACATTGATTTTCAGTGTACGCACACACAAGTTGCTTTTTTTTTTCCAGTGTGTAAAGATATGGATTTCTCGTATTGCTTGACTAAAGATGTCCAATTGCCTGTTTCGATAAGAATGTAACTATTCATCATACATTGCTATAAACACGAGTTAATCGATACATAGCTCAACATTAGAAGGACAAAGTGGCACATGGAGAATCAAAGAGTAAACAGAAGAAAAAAAAAAAAAAAGAACACAGTAATCAGATGGATCGATTGACGTTTGTTAGATGAAATAGTAAACCATTACCAGACCTCTATGTTACTGTTCAACTCTTTGGTGATAATAAACCATTGACGGTGCCTGTGAGGACAAGTTACAAGGCATTTAAGAATCATTGGAGGTTTGACAAAAAGAATTTGTAAATAACTATTGTTTATTCCCTTATTAGCTGGAACGAATGGTTAACACTCCCAATCAAGTATTGTGATTTACCTGCTTCAGCACAGTTTGCTATTACAGTATGGAAAGCGAATGGACCGCGTAAGGTGCAACCCGTAGGCGGAACAACAGTTCGAGTATTTGGGAAACACTTGTAAGTTTATCAAATTGAAGTTCTGTTCATTTTCTCATGCATGACGGATAGTACATTAAGGAAAGGTAAACAGAAACTCCATTTGTGGCCAGATCGAGAGGCAGATGGAAAGCAAGATACGAGCACACCAAGCAAGATAAAGGCAAAGGATGGTGACGATATGAACAAATTAGAAAAGGTAAAGTAAAGGTTTATAAAGAACAAATAAGTGTGGTTGATAAAAAAAAATTTAGCTCGTGAAAAGATATGACTGTGGTGATATTCGTCCCGTAGAATGGTTGGATAACTTGGCATTTAGACAGATTGAAAAGATACATAAAGTAAAGCTGCATAATAAGTAAAGCAGAAGACTTTCTTATACATTATATTAGAATGCATCTGCTACACTTACCGAGCTTGCTCTCTATGTTGACCTTCCAAAGTTTGATTTTCCAGTCGTCTTTGGTGAAATGGTAATACATAACGGATATAGTTACTGAGAGAGTTAAATTCTCCTTTTTTTTTTCTTTTTTTTTTTTTTTAGGAATACACACTACCTACTCCATTTATCACAGATGATGCTAATAATGAACCTCAGCAACTGGTAACAGCCATGAATCAGCCTATTCACTCAAGTGATGCCGAGTTATTGTCGATCAACTATTCAATCGTACTTGATCCTGATCTGCATCGAGATAATCCAGTAGAAGCAAAACACCGTAGACTGGTTAGAAGTCATCGTAGTGGGCCACTGGATCGTGACCTAAAACCAAATCCAAAGATTCGAGATGAGCTAAACGTAAGCAAAGGAATACGCCCCTCCTTCTTTTGTTAGTTAACTGTTGCTGTTTGTCATTAGAGCATTATGTCTTATCCACCTACACAAACATTAACTTCTGAAGAAAAGGACCTGATTTGGAAATTCAGATTTTATTTAACAAGAGATAAAAGGGTACATGAAAAATTATATACATTATTAGAGTGTGCTCAACTGAATTATATATGTTAGGCATTGACAAAGTTTTTAAAGTGCGTTGTCTGGACAGATTCTACAGAAGTGAGACAAGCGGTGGATTTATTACCTCTTTGGGTTGATATTGATGTGGATGACGCACTGGAGTTACTAGGCAAAGAGTTTCAAAATAGAGCTGTTCGTTCTTATGCTGTCAATCAATTAAAGAAGGCAGATGATGACGATCTACTGCTATATCTTTTACAACTTGTACAGGCTCTCAAGTTTGAGCACTACAACGACAAAGGCATGGATAATGATTCATCTCTAGAAAGGTTTTTAATCAGTAGGTCCTACAGCAACCCGGTATTAGGAAACTACTTTCATTGGCAAGTATTCATCAATACCGTAGAAAGTGCTCTTATTGACTTGAAATTAGGTATGTTATGGTCGAATGTGAGGATCCTGCAGTACACAAGATGTACGCCAAGGTGACATATGACTACTTTAATGCACTTATGGAAGTACCAAGAGGATATGCCAGAAGAGAAGAGCTACGACAGCAGGGCACACTTATTCAGACTCTATCTCAACTATCCAAAGAGATTCGGCTGATGAAGGAAGGAAGGGCCAAGAAGGTTGAAAAGTTACGGTCTATTGTTGCTGATCCAAAGGGCCAACTTCATTCATTTCCACCGCTTCCATTACCGCTAGATCCTACCAAGCGAGTGTGTGGTATCATTGCAGAAAAATCAGGCATTTTCAACAGTAATCTTCAGCCACTGAGGCTAACATTTGTATGTGAGGATAAGAGTGAATACCCCATCATCTTTAAGACTGGAGATGACTTGCGTCAAGATCAACTTGTGATACAAATCATCTTGCTTATGGATAAATTGATGCAAAAGGAAAATTTGGATTTGAAATTAATGCCATATAAAGTATTAGCTACTGGCTCAGAGCATGGATTGATGCAATTTATTCCATCCATGTCCTTGGCTGCTGTATTAAATGAACATCAGAATAATGTATTGAGCTTCTTTAGAAAGCATCATCCAAGCTCAGAACCAGGTAATGTGTATGGTATTGATCCTCAAGTGATGGAGACTTATATAAGAAGCTGTGGTAAGAGAGACACATGAACAAAAGAAATTTGTATATCTTATTGATTCCAAACTAGCTGGCTATTGTGTCATAACATACCTGCTTGGTGTGGGTGATCGTCACTTGGATAACTTGCTACTCTCCCCTGATGGGCATCTATTCCATGTTGACTTTGGGTTTATCTTGGGCAGAGATCCTAAGCCTTTCCCTCCGCCTATGAAGTTATGTAAGGAAATGATCGAAGCTATGGGAGGAGCAAACTCGCCTTACTACATAAACTTTCAGCAATACTGCTATACAGCTTTTACAACTCTTCGTAGAAATGCTAATTTGATTCTAAACTTGTTTGCTTTGATGGTAGACGCCAACATACCAGATATCAAGATTGAACCGGATAAGGCAGTATTAAAAGTACAAGAAAAGTTTAGACTTGACTTATCAGAAGAAGCAGCCATCTCCTATTTCAGAGGATTGATATCTGAGAGTGTCAATGCGCTCTTTCCTCAGATCATGGAGACAGTACACAAGTGGGCACAATATTGGAGACGCTGAAATAAGCATAATAAAGAGATGTTGTATGAAAACTCAGTGGACCTCATATTTGTTGTAAAATTAGCTTTTATAAAGTGTGATTTGATATGTCATCCGCATTTTTGATAGACTAGATCATTCTATATGCTGTACATAAAAGAATGTGAGTCATTGTGTATGTATACGGTGTGCAAAATGGTAAAAATGGTTCCTGTACGCTTTACTAGACTGCTTAAACTGTGTAACAGCAGTGGATAATGCAGAAAAAAATGTCAGTTTTCGGGAAAAGCTTGTATTACTTGCGTGTTTAATCACAAGGTAGACGCACTGTAGACCAGTCTGAGCCGTAAAAGAGAAAAACTAACCACTTCCGACACCTTACGCGTGTTTTTGCGCGTTGTCATGCTGTTGCATGTCGAAGGGCCTTTGTCTTTTTTGCAATAAGTAAGAGCAAATGCTGGATGAGATATAGAATGTCTATTGCATCGACAAATGAAATAAAGGTGGAATAAACATAGCTGGCCATAGCATAGGTGTTAGTTGCGTAAAAGCTTTGGTTAAATAATATTGCTTGGCATGACTATATTCTCTGGCAAAAAGGATTGATGCGCCAGAGAGAAAAACGGCCTTTGATAGTGCGACGTATGATAATCAGCATAAATGACGGATGTCGCAAGTCAATTCCTACATGTTTGAGCGATTGGCCTTGAGACTTGTGTATGGAAATAGAGAAGTATAATTTTACAGGAAATTGCTTTCTTGTAAGCATAAATGACATATCTCTTTCCAGCATTGAAAGTAAATCACGGAATAATCTCAATCTGGACATCGTTACATATCGACCCACATTGGCATATCCACACAGAACGATGCAGACCGACCAACATAGGCACAGGTCGACTCACATCGACACAGATGTGGTTTGTTCCTCAGACGAACCCTAAGTATATACTGTCCAGTGTGCACCATGATCAGTCGATGCCGTTACAATGGCCTTTTTTCTGGATCAATGTTTTTGAAGAGCATAATCAGCGCACCAGTCTTTAATTCTAGACGTGAAAGGGAATACGGTAGGATTTAAGCTTTGAAGAAACTCTGCAGGGATGTTGTGCAGGCAATCAGCATCGTTGATATCAACACAATCAGTTGACAAAAGTGTAACCTTTTCACCAGGCATTTTTTCTAACAGGATTCTGCTGATGCTTTCATTGGCAGAAGGAGTTCAGGATTTGAAGGGGGGAAATCGTTTCTGAGAGAGTTGATATTACCATGGCAATTGAGGTGGACGGATAACGATAAAGAGATTGAAACCGACCGGTTTAACGGGCAGGAGAAACTTGGGATAAACACTTACGGAGGGAGATGTTTTATTGCTTGAGCTAAGCTATCTCAGCCGTGCTAGCAGAAAGTACTTGTAGTTACTTCATAATTAGAATAGTATCAACTTGGCTCTGAAAATACAAAACTGGTTTTGATTGGCAGAATAACCCAAGCGTTACCAATGAAACATTTTATCCAAGTATGGAAAATCCTTTCACTGGCCAGAATGACTCACTATTGAACACAATAGTAAAGATAATGAAAGGTTTGTGGCATCGAACAAAGAGATTCAGAAACAACTACTCTCAATCAAAATGGCTAAGAATATAAAATCATCTAAAGGGAAGAAAGATAACGAAAAAGATAATCGAAACATAACCAATTGTTTATTAAATCTAGACTTTTTTTTTTTCACTTAGTTTGGTTTGTCCACATTTTGCTGCGCCAAGTCCTTTCCAGGCACTTTGGTCAAATCAGTCATCTCCGTGTTTTCGCTTTTTGCGGACATTTAAGCGAACACTAATTGAAAGATTGCCCATGTGACTGCTGTCATTAGGCATTCTTTTAAAACTATAAATACCACAGAGCTTTTTATCTACATCATTATCTTTGATTAAACTCTGAATATGACCATCAAAATGTTACAGATCGATTCCAGTTACGCCTCAACTCTCTCAGAAATTGGTGCAAAGCTTTTTGCGGAAACGTTTGGTGACGCCAATACCCCTGAAGACCTCAAGGAATACCTCGAATCAGCCTTTACACCAGAAATTCAAACACAAGAATTGAACGATCCTTCCATCTATACGTATATGGTATTCGATGATGAGGATAAACCGGTTGCATATTGCCAGTTGAGGCAGAATAAAACGGTGTATGACTTTGTTGGTGATCCAGAAGCAATAGAATTATGGCGAATCTATGTTGACAAGCGATATGCCGGAAAGGGAATTGGAAAGAAGATGCTTACGCAGTGTATCTCCAAGGCAAGAGAACTCGGCAAGAAAACAATCTGGCTTGGCGTTTGGGAATTCAATCCATCAGCAATCAGGTTCTACAAGAGTCAAGGCTTTCGAAAAGTCGGTGCTCATACTTTTAAACTGGGTGATAAACTGGATACAGATGAAATCATGATCTTAAACATTTAGAACGATATAGAAAAATAAATAATATTTATTATGCGAAAAAGATCTTGTCTAATGCTTGCTTTACTTCGTCGCTAACGTCTAAAAGTGGAGGAGGGCAGTAACCGACGGGAACGCTTTTCTTACGTAAGATGTACTTGATGCTTGGAACCATTCCCGCTATTTGCAAAAGTTGAATTCCAGGGGCAATGTTTTCCCAGATTTTTTTGGCTTGCTCGATTTGATTTTTCAGTAAATGATCAACAATACTCTTGCATTGATCCGGATAAACATTTCCGGCAATCGATGTTATTCCAGTGTATCCTTTCGTTACGAATTGGTCAATAAAGTTTGAATCGCTCCCGGTAAAGAAGCTATATGTGTCTACAGTGTCCCCCAAAGCAGGCTTGATTTTGTTTACATTTTCAGGATTTCCGGCTTCCTTTAGTCCGCAGACATTATCAACTGTTTTCGCAATACGAACAAACGTCTCTGGTTCCAAGTCGAACCCAGTTCTGGGAGGATTGTTATAAAGGAAGATGGGCAATTCTTTTGCGCTTTCTGCGACTTGCTTTACGTATGTCTCAGCTTCTGCTTGTGACGGGCGGCGATACGGAGGGAACCCGAGCATTATGCCCGAAAAACCGGCTTCTTTTGCTGCTTGTGCTAGTTCCTTTGCATCTTGAGTCTTGAATGCAGCAACGCCTGCGTAAAGTTGACATCTTCCAGCAGCAGCCTTTGCAACCAAGTTATACAACTGCTTGCGCTCTGCAATGGTCATGCAGTGTTGTTCGCCTGTCGACCCGCTGACAAGTAAACCAGGGATATTTTGATCCAGATAGTATTTCACCACAGCTGGTACAGAAGCCACATCAAGACAGCCCTCTTGGGTGAATGGAGTGACCATTGCAACTGAATAAGGAATAAATTGTGCCATTGTATAAGGATAAAAGCAACACGAAAAGTAAAGAATAAAAAACGGGGCTTGACGCTTTGCTTAAAACCTTGACGGCTGACTAAGAAGTAGCCAATGAAAACAGTTCTTAACCACTAAACACAAACAAAAACAGTAGAAGCACAAAAAACTAAAAAGGAAAAAGGGAATTTATCCAGGCTGCCGAGGATTGCACTGCTGATCATTTTTTTAAGACCGACCAAAATCATTGTCTGTTGATGAATAGAAAGCTGTCATGGTTGCATACTTTATCAATATATCACTCAAGATGGTTATCCTATAATTTAACCCGTAGTCACCTATATATTTGATTATTAGCTGAATTTGCTACATGATATTGATAAAGCATGAGCCACAAAAGGTTTTTATAAATATCTAAAAAATACTATTGACTCTACTGCAGAATATCTTTTCGCTTGATGTCTCAAGACAGTCACCGCCTTTGAACTTTACTACATGAAAGATTGACGGTGGTTTATTTTTTTATAGCTGTTTGTGCTATCGTAAAAATTTAAGCTTTATTCGTGTTTTTTGTCAATTGCGGCCTCTTTTAATGAAGGCAAAAGAACATGAATATTCTTTAATTTATAATTGCTTTACATGAGCATATCTTTATCTCATTAGTAAAAAAAAAAAAAAGGATCATCTCACATATATTCATATCTTCCATTACATTAAACTGAAACAAATTGAAGAAAGAAGGCATACCACACGTTTTGCTGCGGTGATTGAATATTTCAGCATCTGGGGTAATTGTCCTTCCCTTAGTTTTTGCTTATAAAGAATCCCACAAAAGATATTAAAGGAAAAGAAAGAGAAATAAGTATTAAAGAAAGAAAAATAAATAAAAGGGAATAAAATGACAAGGTTCAAGTTAACGTTGCCCTGGTGATAAAAACAAGGGCAAATATTCCTTTTTAAAAAGGAACTGAGCCCTTTCATGGGACTGTCAGGGTCTAGGGGAGTAAAAAAAGAAAAGCGGAGATAGAAAATATGATTTTTGAAAGTTTGAATTCTAAGAAAGGATCTATTTCATCATTTACATTTCTTTTTCTTCTTTTCTTCTTTATTTTCTCACTTTACAATAAAAATGATTGAATTATCCAGCTTTTTAATACCCAACTCAGCTGGTCGTCATATCAACCTACTTAATGACAACAATCATGACTTTCAACCACCGGATTCTCGTTCCGACGTGATGAAAACAAACTCACAAAAGATTATCAGTGAAGATGGAAAACGCAGGTATGCTTGTACTGCACCTGGTTGCAATAAAGTATTCACTACAAGGTAAAACATATTTAACTACTTACAAATGATTAAACTATGATTTAGCGGTCATTTGTCAAGACACAATCGTATTCACACAGGGGAAAAGAACTTTCCATGTCTCTTCCCAGGCTGTCAATCAAGGTTCTCTCGTCAGGATAACATGATGCAGCATTACAAAACACACATGTCGATAAGGACAAAAAGAAGAAAATCGCCTGTAGTGACAGACATTACGTATCTAAAACCAAAGTTATATGCACATCATGAAATTGATTCAAATTCTCTTGATCGTCCATTGACCATTGATCAGCATTTACATGTATACCGCATAAATAAGCAAGTACAAAACCATCCCTTGAAATACAACATGCCTGAGCCCTTAAGCTCAGTGGCTGCAGAGCGTGTGTCGAGACGTATGAGTATCAAACCAGATGAACAGCCATCTACTAGTTTACATCAACAAAAGAAAAATTTAAGTAGGCTGACATTCTATGAGCATACCACTCTTAGCTATCACAAGGAGCTGAGTAAGCTTCCTTATCCGTTCACTCTCCTACATCCAGATAAAAAACAAGATGTACAGCAACAAAAAGATCATTATGTATCACCTGTACTAAACAAGCGTGCTAGAAACGAGTCACCTCCAAAGGAGCACCACTCAGAGCAAACGCAATTTATACCACCTACATTTAGCGGATCTCATTTGGCATACATAACAAGTACACTTGATTAAGACACGTATCTAATAAACATACATCAAAAGATTTATAAATGCATTGGAAGAGATTACAATCGGATTTTGAAAACAAGCAGGTTGTGACTTGTGACTTTTTTTCTTGAAGCTGCCCAGGTTGTAACCCCCCTTCTCTCTCTCTTTCTTTCAAATGAATATGCTTCGATTATTCAACTTTTCAAAGAACACATTAAAGCCCATGGAATGGGCTAGACAGCTGTCAACAACTAGTGCATGTAGAAAATCAAAAAAAGTTGTGGGAGATAGTCCTGAACCCCCTGTGATGCCAGCAGTAGTAGGATCCACCATTCTTCAACCTAAAGAACTTCCCAACTCTCTTAATCCCTACCTTGGCCGATCTATTGGCAATGTGCATAATCCTAATATCGCTTATCGTCGTTTAAACAATATTTTGATGCAAAACAACGTTCGTAAGGAACTACGTGCTAATCTTCGTTATGAGAAACCTGCTGTAGCCAGAAGACGAAAGAACATGGAGCGTAATAGAAAGTTGTTTGGTGCTATGGTCAGCAAGAAGGTTGCTCTCATTATGCAAATGAAGCAAAGGTAAAAACAAACATTGAAAGAAATAGAAAAAGGAGACTAATAAGTAACAATAGAGGAATGTAATACTACTATCATCAGAGTCATTAGAGAGTGTATATTTATATAATAAAAAAGAAGGAAAGAATAATACTTTTACATTTATATTCAAGTGTGTGTGTGTATACATTACTATTATTATTATTATTATTATTATTATTATTATTAATAGCCTAATCCAAGATTGACAGGTTTGTTGATGCCTTCCATACGGCACAGCTCTCGTACAATAAAGTGCCAGGCATCTTTCTCGAGACCAACACGGCGACCATACTCCCAAAGTTTCTTTCGTTTGTATTCATAGGTTGCATCATCAATGTTTCTCAAAATTTCATCCAAGCGGTGTACTTCATCTCGTCGCACCCGTACAATAAACGAGTCCCAATCAACGTCAAATTCAAATGGCTCGATGATACCATCTGCGATCACGACAGGTACTACACCAAATGCCATAAATTCCCAAATACGGGTGGTATCCAGAGTCCAGCCCATGGGACTCAGACCATACTTTGCTCGAGCAAGCTTTTGCAAATACTCTTCATCAGCTAATGTATTACCGACCTCATATCCTCGATATTTGGAAAAATAGTTGAAAAAGAGATATCGGATGCCATTTGAGTATTCATCTGTTTCCTTAACATTATCACAACAACCTTGAAAGAGAACAAAGATATCTCTTTTGCCTGATTTTGGATGGCCTTCGTTTGTGAGATAATCTAGAGGATCAGCACGGAGATGGTGGATCATTCGAGTGGCTGAAGGAATCACAATGTCACGGTGATAACGGTGTCTATGCATCCATTTGGTTCTTTTGTCTCCTACTGTCTTGAGAAATATCGCAGGTTGAAAGCGAGGGTTGCTCTTATAATAGGTAAATGTCTGATCCATCGGATGGATCATGATGTGGTTTCTACCATTGGACCGGTTCCAATATGGATAGTCATTGATGACCATGTCCATCATCGGATCTACATATTTGCTATCGACATCACAACGTTCGTTCCATTTCCAGTTGTTCTCATACCAGCAGTTATAGAGATAACAACTTCCAAAGAAAGGTATAAAGAAGAAATCGGCTTCATCTGGATTTTCAGTAACGTAGTGATTATAGAACGGACTGGTTGGATCAGTCAGTTGGTTATGGAGAATGATTTCTGAATTGTAGTTGGATTCGTGGCATTTTGAATCTTGAATATGCTTGGACACTTGGAAGCTGTCGGGTGCCTTGTAGACGTATATTTTAGGTTTGCATACGGCCTGTTCTACAGGTGTTGGCCAATACGAAGGCAAGTCTATAACAGGTAAAGGTGGAGCTGGAGTAGCTGGTCTATGTCTTTGGTTGATTATAAGGAATGTGATAAAAAAGATGCCAGTTATCAGCAAGAGAATATATCTCTTGTTGAGCCTTAGAACGGTATTCATTCAAGAAAACAAAAAAAAAAAAAAAAAGGAAAAGGGGAAGAGAGAGATCGAATGAGTGTCACACAGCAATTTACCCTTGGCGGGGAAAATGCAAGGTCGTACTTTAGCATGTTTATCTTGATAAGAGTGTGTAAGCTAAAATTGACCTCTTTTCTCTGACAGTTATGTCTTTAACTACCTAATTTCTAGGCAACAACCTATTTATCCCCTTTACGATGATCAAAATTGGTGGCTTCTTTGATAAAAGTGTGCTTATTTATTGATCCTTCGTTGCCAATCAAAAGGAATATGTGATAAAGTTTTTGTATTATTTCAACATTTTTATTGTAAAGACAAAACAAAGACAAGGTTGCTAAATCATGATAGTAATTTTGTATAAATGACTGTCTTACAAGAGGAAACTACCAGCTGGGGAAGCAAATGGATCTGAGCTCTGACGATCATAGACAACAGTTCCTCTCAAGATCGTTTTATCTACAAGACCATAGAGCTCCTTTCCAACATAGGGAGACAGCTTATTCTTAAAGTAAACCTTGCTTTCTTCCACTTTATAGCTCGCCTCTGGTTGCCAGATGACAAGATCACCATCATAGCCTGCTTGTATCTTACCCTTTCTGCTATCCATTCTTATTCTTCTTGCAGGTGATGAACTAAGCCACTTGACAATCTTTTGTAGTCTAAACGAATATGGTCAAACAACTGTTGGTCTATTCAAACTCTCATCCTTACGTGACTCCGCGATCACGGCCCTGTGACCAGAGAACAGGTAATCCAAACTGCACACTAGCAATACCGCCCCAAGCTGTTCCAAAGTCGCCAGTCTCTGGGTTCTTCAGATCTGCCGTACATGGCGAATGATCACTTACGACGTAGTCAATAGTACCATCTAATAAAGCATCCCAAAGCAACTGACGGTTTGATGCTTCACGAATAGGTGGACTGCACTTGTAGTGTGTGGCGCCATCCGGAATAGATTCAGCCGTAAAATTAAGATAATGGTAGCATGTTTCTACCGTAAGAGGAAGACCAGCTGCCTTTGCAGATCGAATGGCGGGAAGCGCCGAAGCTGCAGAAAGATGCACAATGTGTGTATTGACCGGTTGACCCTTTTCGTAATATTCTTTGGTGAGACGAATAATCATGTCAATTGCATGTGTCTCTAGCGACTCGGGACGAGAACGAAGGTAACTCTCGTACGTACGATCGATTGGACTGGATTCATGTCCATGGCAACAGCCTTCCATTTCGGCATGGAAGAGCAAGACACTATCTGTGTTGACCAATTTATCCATAGCAGCTCTTACTTGTTCCTCATTCACACAAGGGAATTCGTCAACACCACTTTCGATCAAGAAGCACTTGAATCCTCTCACACCTCTTTTGATCAGCTCGGGTAATTCGTCTGCATTATCTGGAATAACGCCGCCCCAAAAACCGATATCTACATGACATTGTTCCTTTGCAGCATTCAGTTTAATATCAAAGTTCTTGACCGTAGTTGTGGGTGGAATAGCATTCAGAGGCATATCGACAACAGTTGTGATGCCTCCAGCAGCTGCAGCCTTAGTACCTGTCTCGAAGCCTTCCCACTCTGTCCTTCCTGGTTCGTTCAAGTGGACTTTATAAAAATGAGTACAAATAAAAGCAAAATATAGTGTCCCTCTTACCGTGAGCATCGACTAAACCTGGCATAAGTACTTGACCTTCTTCCAACTCTATAGTCTCTACATCGTTTTGTTCAACTTTGCTCTTGATATCACCCGTTGTTACTTCAATTATTTTGCCTGTGAGCCTATCTATAAGAATTGTTGCCTGTCCCTCATGGTCAGCTGAAAGAATGACATGTTGTGCTTTGACACATAAATAGCGTGGGATCTCGCTCATTAGAAAGGAAAGAGTATAAAGAAAGAATAAGTGAAAAAAAAAGAAGAAGTTACAAAAAGTATATCAGTACGAGCCCCCCTTTTTAAATTCAAATATATTAGGTATATCAGAACACCCCATCTTTATCTTAAATATACACCTTGTTTTCGTTGCTCCGACCACCGTCGGTTGGTTGTCCTGGAGAGAGCGAAAAATGCATGTGGTAGTTGTGTAACGTAAATGGCATGGCTAATATTTTGTCATTACGACAAATATTCACAGGCTTTATTTTAACTACTGAAAATAACTTGCTTATTTTTAATAATTGAATTAATGCTTCATATTTAAATATAAACAACATCAAATGTCGTATATAGACACAGGGAGCCCAAGTATCAACATATTGCATGATTGAGAGCTCCTTGAGGAGACTGATAAGAGCATGGTACACTTTGAATTTATCATTCATTTCAAAGTATTTGTATTGATACGGTTAAATGGCTGTAATGTGTATATATATAGAATATGACATATGGGCTAATTTCTATTAAACTTTAAACCAACAGAATGAACCATTTGAATAAAGCAACACATTTCAAAATCACAAACAGAACAAAGTGATGAAATCAACCAGCCATAGACTAGCAAAAAGATGTCAATGATTCCTTTGTTCTTGTTTTTTCATGCGCTTAAAAAGAAAGTCTCTGTTTCATGCAATCGGACATTTCTCTCAAATCGCATAGAGACTTACTATATTTGAATAAAGTTTACACAGACGCTTCTCATGTTACAAAAAGTCCCTGAATAAGCAAATGACGTATGTCACAGTAGAGTGAATATAATAGTGGCATAAAACAGAAATCCAGCTTCTTTTTCTTTATACAACATGGTTGAAACTGGAAATACGGATCACTCAATATCTGAACAGCTACAAAATGATTGCTCATTAAAAGAAGAGCAAATTCCAACTCTGTATGGTTCTTACATTGATGAAGCTTCTTGGAGAGTACGAATTGCTTTGGAATGGAAAGGCATCGATTATAAACAGGAATCCATAGACATTGATCATGGAGAGCACGTAAGCCATTTGATCCATCTTTTTACATTTCTTTTAACTTGCTTTTTCTTGTAGCTGTCAAGTCGCTTTTACAAGCTGAATCCATGCAAGAAACTACCTTGTTACATGACAAGAACCGGGAAAATATTAACACAGAGTTTGGCTATTATTGAGTATTTGGAGCTCAATTATCCACGTAAGACATGTACATATCTCTATTTGATTCATCTAAAGGGTTCTCTTTCATTATTTGTAGAACGACCCATGTGGCCTAAAGCAATCTACCATAGAGCCAAGGTAAAGAAGAAATAGACCCAATCAATATGGTGACTAACATACGCAAAGGCTATAGCCATTACTCAAGATATTTGCGATATTCAAACCTCAGAAATCAAAAAGTACTTGAATATGATCGATATGGATCCAAATCAAAGACAAGAAACTATACGCAGAGTAATAGAAGGAGCCTTGGCAGGTGGGGTTTGATCAAATATATAAACAGATGTAAGCTAACTTGTATTATAGGACTAGAGAAAAAGATAAAATGTAGCTCTGGCACGTACTGCATAGGGGATCATATTAGTGTTGCTGACTTCTTCCTTGTACCTCTGCATTTTACTGTCACCAAAAAATTTGGCATCGACATGAAACAGTTTCCATATATTACTAGAATTCGAAATACACTCATGACTTTGTCCGAATTCAAGAATACGCACCCATACAATCAGCCTGACTGTCCTGAGGAGCTTCGAGGCTCTGAGCTGTAACGACCCTTCTCTTTCTTTAGTTAGCAATAGTAAAAACCTTTATAATAAAGCATTAATATCAGTGGCTATGGCCAATATTGAAGAAATACAGAGTCTTTTTTAAAAAACATTTGTTTATTTCTATTAAAAAAAAGGGTATACTAAGCACACCTTTCAAAGGCTGGCAATATTTTAGAATGAATATCCTGTTCATCTTTTATGGATTCTGCCAGACGACCTTGTGCCATCTCTTTTTGTCCTCCACCGCCGCCTTTTACATGCTTTAATAGTTGTTTTAAAATCTATAAAGTGTTATATATAATAATCAAACAAGCATTCGTTTTACTTACAGAATTGGCTGTTTCTGTCTTGATATTTGCGCCATTTAAAGCAACCAAGATGGTGTTATCCTTCAACAAAACATGAACCGATTCAGGTTGACTTTGCTTTAACACATTCGCACGCTTTTGCATAAATTGAGAATCAAGATCCGAATCGATCAAGTGAATCTTGACATCAAGATCTATATGATGGTTTAATACCTCTATTTCTTATTTTTATGACTTGGTTTACCTTTAATCTTGGATCCTATAGGCTTATTCACTATTTCTCCTGCAGAGGCTAGCTTTTCAGTGACAAACTCCACTTGCTTCTGAAGATCCTTTACTTCCTGCATTATCTTTTCTATTTTTACAACCATATCTTTTGTTTCATTGGCCTAAACATTTCTTTTTAATAGACTCTTTTATGCTTCAAGTATAGGCCTTACTCGTAATAACTTTAAAACATCTGGTATAGGACCATAAGCATTTCGGTACCAGTCTATGCATGATTGACCAGCCACTGCTTCAATTCTTCTTGTGCCTAATTCAAGTTAATATATATATCCTAAAAGAGAGATAAACGCCTTACCAGCGGCAACAGAAGTTTCATTTAGGATCTTGAATGGATACAATTTACCAACATCATCCACATGCGTTCCTCCACATAATTCCTTACTGACACCTGGAACATTCACTACTCTGACCACTTCACCATATTTTTCTGTAAATGCAGCTACAGCTCCAGAGTCAATAGCATCTGTCAATTTCATATGCTGGAGGGTAAACATTAAATATTTTGTTGTTGAGAAATATAGTCATACCGCGTGTTCTTACCTCAACACTCGTTTTAGCGCCACTTTGGGCAATTGTATTCACCCAGTTTTCAACTTGTTTAATCTCATCTGGCTTTAATGGCTTGCCATAGGTGAAATCAAAGCGCAGTTTATTTGGTTCGACTGTGGAGCCGGCTTGAACAATATCTTGTGACTTGAGTACCTTTCGCAACCCTGCATTCAAAAGGTGTGTTGCTGTGTGATGCACTTCTGCTCCCTGTCTACGCTGCATGTCAACTTCTGTTCTCACCAAATGTCCTTGCTGCAAGTACTCGGTATCTTCTTTGGCACGTTCTTTATCGACTGGAGAAACACGAAGCACGATGCCTCCTTCATATGGTTGTATGACATCAGTCACTCGCCATTGACTGCCGTTTGCTAACGTAAGCGTGCCTTGGTCTGGCACTTGTCCGCCTCCTAAACCATAAAAAGGACAAGGGTTGATGGCTAAATGGTACTCATTAGCTTTGTTTGTCGGTTGCACAGCCATGATTTCGGATTCTTGATGTAATAGACTGTGATCATATCCGGTGAATTGAGGTTGGACGCCAAAATGTCTCCATTCTATTCGATAATAGCCGTTATTTTCAGTTTTTGATGGATTGTGTGCTGTCTATACCTGAAAGCTTTGCTATATCTGTGACCTTATCGGATTTCCAAGACTCTCTTCCAGCCATCTTTTGCTTTTCCTGCAGCTTCTCCACAGCTATATTTATATTACAATGACTGTAAAATTGACGATTGAATAAACTTACCTTCTATATCCACTGTCCAACCTCTTTCTTTAGCAATAATCAAGGTCAAATCAAAGGGAAATCCATAAGTGTCGTAGAGTTGGAATGCAACATCAGATGGAATTTCCTTTGATTGTTGAAGGTCTGGTTGACTAAAAACGCCTTCTAGCAACGTCATGCCTCTATCCAAGGTTGCTAAAAATGATGTTTCTTCATTCGTAATGATGCTGCAAATGGAAGATGCACGGCTATTTAACTCGGGATACAAGTCGCTGGGAAAACTCTTTAATAAGGAAGGATACAGGCTGGACAAGAAGGGCTCTATCATGTATATACGGTTGGCTTAAGGAAGAGCTGCTGTGACAAGCGCTTACCATGAATGCCTAGTTGCCTTGCAGATCGAAGCGCACGTCGGATAATACGTCTTAGTACATAACCTCTACCTACATTACTGCACATTTATCAATACAACAGAAATAGAAAGCTAAACTGATCGTCCTACCTTGGAACAACTCCATCTCCTATAAGAAAGCACATGGCTCTAAAGTGATCTGCGACAATTTTTTCCTGAGGACTGGGATCCACACTATCTGAACTCTATCATAGATCAATGTAAGTCATCTACTATCACTAGAGATCAGCACAAACCTTCAATCCTCTCTCTTTGAGAATATCTCTTAATCCATCAATAACCACTTTGAACTGATCCACTTGAAAGTTGTTTTGTTTTCCTTGAAGCACCGTCAGCATTCTTTCTAGCCCCATTCCTGTATCAATACAGGGTGTAGGCAAATCAGACAGGTTGCCATCAGCATCTCGATATTTCTCCATAAACACTAAATTCCAAATCTCCAACCATGGGTCCTCTAGTGTTGGGTCTTGCGTATTCCAAAATATTTCTGTACAAGGGCCACAAGGCCCCTCTCCATCACCCATTGTCCAAAAATTATCCTCAGGTCCGCATCGAACGATCATCTCATCAGGCAATCCTTGCTTTTTCCATAACGCATACCCTTCCTCATCACCTTCCAATACTCTACGCAGAGAGAAATGTATCAGTTACTGTTTGATCCCATTGGTAGTCTACATACGTTACGCGAAGTCGGTGGATAGGCAACTTGAGTTCCTGCAGCAAAAACCTCCATGCATACTCGATCGCTTCTGCCTTTGTGTACTGTCCAAACGAAAAGTTGCCCATCATTTCAAAAAAGGTATGATGACGAGGTGTATATCCTACATTATCCAGATCGTTATGTTTACCACCGGCTCTCATGCATTTTTGAATGCTAGTAGCGCATTTGTAAGGTGCCGTGCTTGGCTTTAAAAAGTACTCTTTGAAAGGAACCATTCCTGCGTATCAAGAAAAAAAAATCAGCATGTTATCTCAGGCACACAGTTCTTTTGTTGATCTTGCCTGCATTGGTGAATAATAAACTCTTGTCATTGTGTGGAATGAGACTTGCACTTTTGACAGGTACGTGGCCATACTTTTCAAAATAGTTTAAGAACCGAGAACGAAGCTCAAAAGAGGATAGTAGACGACTTTGGTGTCCTCTTGGTCCAAATCGCTTCAGAAACGCAAGTCGTGTTTGGTTCATTTCAAGAAAGGATAGTTGTCTTTTTTTTTTTTTTGGACAGGGAATCATTTAAAATGGGAAAAGTATACAGCCAATCAAATTGATGTATTCCTGTCCAATAAGAACAATAATGCTCTTGTCCATACACACAGTTCTTGTATTTTGATGTTTACCCTCTCAGTAAGTCTTTGAATAAAAAAGCAACTTAAAAGCTTTTCCAGGGGTTATAGTCATCATATTTTAGATTATGCCAACATATTGTTACAGGATAAAGAGAAATGACTCGTCTTCAGCACAAGTTGTATCATCTAGTTTGAAGCCATCCTCATCATTTGAAGCTATATGCAAAGAGGGAGTAACTGTCTTGAAAATGTAAATAATAGAGCTTAATATGAAAATTTCTCGCAAGTGGGCTAAGCTTCTTTACTTATATTATTATTCATGGCTTCCTTTTTTATTGTTCTTGATGCTTTAGCTGTCTTGGAGTTCATCAAATGGACTGTAGTAATGTTTTTTCAAAGTGTTTAACAAGTCTGTATGCCTTTTTATTTGATTGATTGCGTGCTCGTGCATTAAGAGCCCTTATATTCACAGCTTCTCTCAGAAAAAATTCCTTGTTATTACCCTGATTTTGCAAAGAGTATTGTCAAAATGCTTGAGATTCATATAAGCGCTCTTTCAGTATGTGAAACATGCTTTTACAGCTTGTTGAAGATGTTGTAACAAGTATTTAGCCACTTCCATATTGGCTCGATGACAGTACTATTTTACCCACCTTGGCAACAAGGATAAGGGAACCGAAATACAGGATCAACATGAGGCCAAAATTAATGAATGAGTTGAGCCATACTAAGAAACTAAAGGGTTATTGAAGTGTCATTGATCATGTGAATGTTTAGTAAAGATCAGTTTACTATGGTATTGTTGATCTAACACATAAAATATTGTGTAGATAACTCGTTATCACCTTGGATTTTCTCTTTTTCAAGTTTAGTGTCTTGACACTTGATTCAGCAAATGCGCTCGTTAAAAACGAACTTTGATAACACAAGACGCGTCATGAGTTACAAATAGTTACTTCTCTATCTATAAATCTAATAAAGGTACTCTACGCTTAATTTTCCCATGACACAGTCTATTGGAAACAGAGCATCATCAATCGACACACATGTTTCTTACTGGTCGAAATCTATATTCATTGTTTATGAGCCACGTGGAGAACACAGATAGGGATTATGCATAACTGTCACTTTGTGAGGAATGCTATAAATATAAAAGTGGCGAGATTGCCTCTTTTAAGAAAAGTACACACCACATAAAGGGTTTTATTTTAAAAGATCAGCGAGTATTTTAAGAGAGGCTTGTAATCTTTTCCTGTTTAGACACGGTTGGATTGAACATACAAGTGCAAAACTGATACCTGTTGCATCAAATGAAGGAAACAGGGTTCGTGATGGTAACACTGCCTTTGTTATCCTTCTCAATGACACATTTGTTTTTATTAAATGTTTTTTTTATAATCGTAATGTTAAAATCTTGATCTGAAATAAATCTATAAAGATGATGGTGTAGCATAACATGACTAAGCTGACTCTAATACAGATTTATGAAGTACGGAAAGCCGAGCATCAGCCAGGTTATTTAAAGTTTTATCCTTTATCATTACTGTTTTTCCTATATATTTACACCTTTTCGTTTATTTTCTAGTCTAATTTTATATCGTGATTTTGAACAGTAAAGCATAAGGCAGTTCTATTCATATTTAATAATAAAAAAACAGGCGATCTGAGTAATTGACAAGCGGAGAGCAAAACAAAGGACGGAAAGTATTATCACGGTTGTTCATTCCGGAGTCCCCCTTGGTAGTCAGGGAAGCGGAGACCAGCCATGTTACATCTTGAATGCATTATGAATAATGACCAAGGCTGAGATAAATCATTCTTTTGCTCTTATTCTCTTTAGGTCTGATTAGAACAAATGCGTCAAAATCAAACAGGGTGGATTTGAGCTTATTTCTTTATCATTTATGCTTCTTTTCTCTTTCTCATAAAGCTGAAATCAGATATTAAAGGTATCTCTACCAAAAGAATATTTTTGATCACAGCATTGTGCGACAAAACAGTTTTGAACTCCATCCTATTGTATAAACACGAGTGAGTCAGAATAACGGGTATATGAATGTAAACAAACAATAAACAGAAAAGAGAGATAAGACATAAATATACAGAGGTTTGTTTAGAGAGGAGGGAGAGAAGGGGAGTTTGTTTAGAGAACAAGATGTACTCTATGCAGCGTACATTTTGCTAACCTGTCGATCTGAATCTCTTCTTGACTAGAAGAAAGGTAATGTCTCTCTCTGAGTGGGGGCTTTTAGTTGAATGCATAAGCAAACTTAAAAGAGAAGAAACAAGAAGTAAATAAAATCAGGAATGAGTAAACATGCGCGGTCATGAATCCTGTGATCAAATAA
Source organism: Rhizopus microsporus ATCC 52813 (assembly GCF_002708625.1). Classification (NCBI taxonomy): domain Eukaryota; kingdom Fungi; phylum Mucoromycota; class Mucoromycetes; order Mucorales; family Rhizopodaceae; genus Rhizopus; species Rhizopus microsporus. The sequence continues at coordinate 974,441 of NW_019671923.1, read as the reverse complement.
TTTTTTTGTGTTCATTCAAAAAGGTAATAAATCAATAACAATTTTCTACTTTTTTTTTTTTTTCTTTATTATTTATATTAAATGCTTCGCGTACAGTCGATTTTATACATTGAACGTCTCTGGTCTTCTCCTCACGTCCACCATAAGCAATACGCCTCTTACCTATCGTCATCTGAACATGCAGAAGTGCAGGAGGTGCAAGAATCAGAGGATTTAATACAGCAAGTTCAGGCACAACCGAAGGCTATAGCAACAGAGCAAGGTAAATAATTAAAAAAAAATGGGGGGTTATATTAATATGTCATGCAGTTCTTGTACAGGAAGATATTCCTGCCATGGATACGACCGCTGAAGCAGATGGTAACCAAGTTGCTGCCATGACTACTACTACTACTACTGTTACTACTGTTACCACTACTGAAGCTGAAGCTGATAAAGACATTCCTATTGGTGTTTCTGAAGTCATTGAGGTTACAGAAAAGCAAGCCCATTCTGAATCAGAGTACAACACAGGCAACGAGATCGAGCAAGAGGTATTCATACTTCAGGTGGATGACAAGCCTGTTTTGGAAAATATGCAAGTAGTCGAAGAAAGCGTAGTACTCGTGGTTGATACTCAAAAATCCTCAAGTGACGAAGATAACAGTCAAGAGGATGAAGAAGAAATCACATCATCCTCACCTGTACTAGCCAATACATCTATCATTTCATCTGGTTCCTCACTAACGCCTGTGACACCTACGTCGATTGATTCTCCTCTTGAACTCAGGCCCACGTCCACACGAAACTCGATCTTTCGTCGAGAAACGACCAAGCTGAATCATAAACGTAAGACGTTGACCAAGAAGTTAAAGAACGTACTCGGTCATCCTACCAAAAGAACCTCCGTGTAACTAAAACAGTCATGCTTTATTTTTATTCATACCCCTTATATATTTATAAATATCATCTATCCATATATATTTATGTATCACCATAGCAACAAAATATACAAAGCAACGTCTTGTGGCATATTATTATTATTATTATTTATCAGTAGCTTTTATTTTCCATCAATAAACAAGTTTTTTTTTTTTCCTGTTTACTTAAACATCATGTCTCTGTAGCCTGCAGCGTTGATAACTTTGATACACTAAACAAAATGGCCAAAGACAACCTTGGACCGAATTTTGGAAGTGTAGTTGGGTCACGTTAATTGAAACTTAAACATTTTATATATCGAGACTAGCATGCCTGTGTAATGTATTTGCATGGGTGAATGAGATATAAAGTTGTCTCGACAGGAAAATGACCAAAACAGCATCAACTACTTTCACACGGCCAATTCGACTCTTTACACAGGGAGTCATTTTGCAGGCCAAGGCTTATTCTTGGCGGTTTCGAAATATGTACAAACTAAATAAAGACTTGATATTTTTTCATTGCTTAGATGCACAGGGTAAATGGTGGAGCTGGTTTTTATTTTACAATGCGTTTATCCATGATGGAGTGGTTGTACAAAGGGTGTCAATGAAAGTAAACAAAGGCATTTCTTTATGCGGTAACCAAAATAGGCAGGTGTGAGTCAAAGTTATTGTCCTTTGCCTTGTACTCTTTTTTTTTTTTTTATCGTCAAAAATGTATGCTGACAAGATAAAAGTATAAATCCTTTGGTGAGAAACTCAGAGGGTAGATTTTGATTTATGAAAGCAGTAAACATAAGGCCTAGAATAACCCCCTCTCCAAAGTGGTGACAGTTTTTACATGTTTTTTTTATTATTATTACTATTATTAAAACTGAACCAAGTTATCTGTATTGAATGCGTTAGAAGGAGAATGTGTATAATTGTTATTGTTATTGCTCGCATCTGTCGCCGATGATGAAGTAGACGTCGACGTGGTAGGAAACATCATTGTATCATGTAATGAAGACACGTTTTGAATGGCGCTCATGGTTGTACCATTGGCTTGGGCTACTTTACAATCCTTGTGAGCTAATAACAATGTCTTCAAGTTGATCACTTCTTCTCTCAGTAATGTCGCCTGGGTCTGCAGTTGTTCATTATCTGTTGCCAAGAACTCCACCCGATGTTGCAGGTCAGCCAACCACTGCTTTTTTCGTTGTCGACATTTAAGAGCGGCTATTCTATTACGTTCCAAAAACTGACGTCGTTGTTCATCTACCGGTTCGCTCTTTTCTCGACTTGATCGTTTAGTATTACTTTTTTGACGTTTGTTTGCTGCTCCTATTTTTGGTAAAGATCCTTCTGTGTAACGTCTACTGGCAGTAATGTCACTGGTAGTTTCTTTTGATGCTGGTAGAAATGAATGTGTGTCATAAATGATGGGAAGACTTGCTCTGTGAGGCGTGTTTGAATTTGTCGGTCCTATTAAAGCAACGTTGGTTATTTTAAATAATTATTATTATTAAAAGTAAAACATTTACCCGCCATGTATTGTTGTGTTGTATAAGGGAATTGGTCAAAGACGTTTTGAGGATAGTCAACAGGTGGTTCGACTATAGATAGTCAATGAGTAAATCGACTGTATTTAATCATAACCTACAATTGTTTTCATTCACTTGTGGTTGATTCGGAGGTATCAAATTATACATGGAGTCACTTAAAAATTGCTGTGTATTCAGAAATTGGTCTGCAGATGATATTTCATTTTCTTGAATTGTATCTTTTTTAACACTTAGTTCATATACCAAATTCTGTATTCTCCTTTTATCTATTTACTTTACCCATTGACGCTGACATTCAATCAGAAAATTGATAAATATTAAAAGAGAGAAAGAGAGAGAGAAAAAGGAAGAAAGTAGAAAAAATAACCAAGTTTTTTTTTTGTATGGCTCAAATGGGAATCTTACTTGCAGGATTTTCGGACTTTTGTACATGTCCTCTGTTTGGCGCTATTTTTGTAACTGATCATGGATCTCCCATTCACCTCTGGTCAACCATTGGTTTCAGTGCATAAATATGGTTTCAAGTGAATTTCCCCGATTTATCCTTATTCGTGATGGCGCCACTGCTATGATGTTATCTCTGCCATACAAAACAAAAAGAGAAAAGGGATATTCGATTGGGTTCTACTGGACTATATCACTTGACCCTTTACTTTATATAAAAGTGTACCATGAATTGTTCTAATCCATTCTAAGCGGCCGTTCATTTTCCGTCTTTTTTTTTCATCAACAGCTCTGGGGGGAATTATGTGTGTGTCATGTTCGGAATTAAAAAGAAAAACGCCTTGTAATTAATAAAGGCAGATATAAAAAGTAGCCGTAATAGAAATATGCAAGTAGAAACATGACTACATTGTATTGCTATGGTTACAAGGCATAAACAAGTTGATTGCTTGTTTTATATATATAAAGATATTAATGCATAAATGTATAAAAAGGGGGAAGCTCTATGAACATTTTTCCATTTCTTCTAAACTAGATGGTATTTGAGGCCTTTGTCTTGTTTGAAGCATGGCAAATAGGTCATCCAGGACTTGTTCATTATTGGCATTAGGAAGAAACTCATTGATCATTCCAAATTCATTTTCCATAAAGGGATCAAACGCAAAGTCAAAATCAACCTGTTGATCCTGCCAAAAGTGCGCCATAGTCGCTGGTACCAGACCAGCAGGGTCGGCTTTTTTTGTGGTATCATGTTCAGTCGAGAGCTCAATCCCTTTCCCTTCTTCTTCACTTGTTCCTTCACTTATTCCTAGTGCTGTTACTACTGTTGCTGTTGTCGTTGATGGTGGTGGTGTCACATCTGATTCAACGTTTTGTTGTTGTTGTTGTTGTTGTTGTTGTTCGGTTATGGGTGTCTGTGATGATGGTAGTGGTGAGGCCGTTGATGCCGCAGGAATATGGGTGCTTTGCAACGCCTTTTCATCTACAGGTTTACCTGTCAAGAGGACAATATGATGCTCGAGCGCGGTCACTCGTTCTTTCAGTTTTGTATTTTCTTGTCTCAATTCATTCAGTTCTTGTTTCGATTCCTTGGCTTCTTTTGCTTGCTCTTCCAATTCCTTAATATACTGATCTCGTCGTTGCCGAAAGGCCTTTTGGGCTGCTCTGTTCTGTGCTGCTCGCTTAGATGCGATTACTCGTCGATTCTTTTTACTGTCATCTAGAGACGATGACTCGGGTGAGATGGGTAAAGTTGACATTGGAGGTGGAGGTGGAGGTAACGGTAGAGCTGTATTTACAGGCTGTGGCCTTGAAATCATGAAATGAAATGGATCTTGACGACGCTCTATATGCTCATTATATAAGCTTCTCTTATTTTGTTTCATTACTGACATCACTTACCTCGTAATATTCTCCAGGTTGGAGCATTTGTATTAGTGCTTGTTGTATTGTCATGTTGGGGATTGATGTGATTCATAAATAAGGATCTATGTATAAAAAGTTAAAAAAAAAGAAAAAGACAGCAAGGTAATAGTAAGTAAATAAAAATAAAAAAATTGGGTCAAAAAGAATGTGTGTATGTGTATGTGTCTCTCGCTCTCTGTGTGTGTGTGCGAACGGAAGATAATTTAATCCCCCCTCTCTCTCTATCTTTTATACGCACACACACACTTACACACCAGACACGCACAATACACAGATAATTATATATATATGCATCTACTTTTCTTGAAGAAACACACTACATACCTTCTATTGATATACTATGATGCTTTCTAACCTTGATTGACAAAAATGCATCACATGATGCGGTCACAGCCAAGGATGATTCAAAAAAAGACGAAAGAGAGAAAGAGAGAAAAAAAAAAGGGAAGAAAAGGGAAGAAAAAAGATCTTTGTTTTGCCCTCCACCACTTTATTGTCAATCGCCAATTGTACGACACAACGACACAACAACGCATCATCCCAAACTAAAGAATATCAGCTACATCTTTTTTTCTTTTTTTAGTAGACTTTATTGTCAATTTAAGGTTCATCCAAGGGAACCATTCGCACCCATTTGTCTTGAGCAAGCATGCCACTTCTCCCAGTTCCCAGTTTTTTCCAGTCCCTCCCTTTCCCTTTTTTGTCATGGTTGTTCTGTATTACACTACCTTGTTTTTTGCTATTCTTTTTATACATGCACTCAACTACGTTCAAACATCTGGTCGATATTCCTCTGTGTTTGGTACTGTTTCAGTTGAAATAGCTTCTACTGTCATTTAGCCTTAGAACAAGGTTACTTTACCAAAAAAGGCAATGTGTATGTTTATATAAGCAAAAAAGTCACGAATAAGATGACACAAAACCTTGGAAAGAAGATAGGTTATATAAACCGGCTTCATTTCCCAGCCTTTTCCTTTCTTTCTTTATTATTTTCAATAAGAAATGTCTTCTTCTGTACCTTCTTTTGATAGCCTTGACAAGATTTACGATCCCAGTGCTGTTCCTAAACAAAGGTAAGCAACTTTCAAAGCGAAATTCAAACCACAGAGAGAGAGAAAGAATAACAAGATATATAAAGCAAACGATACCAACACCTTATTGATGAATTTGAACGTGCTCATGGACGCAAGGCCGAGTTTGTCGTTCGATCACCTGGTCGTGTCAACTTGATTGGTGAACATATCGATTATTGTGGTTTTGGTGTTCTTCCCATGGCTATCGAACGCGACGTGGTGATTGCTGGTGCTGTCACGGATGAAGACACAAAGGTGCGCATTGCAAATGTCAACAGTGCCAAATATCCTGCACGTGAATTTGATTATGAAGGAAAAGAAAAGGTGGTCTCGATCGATTCAACCAAGTTGGAGTGGTCCAATTACTTCAAGTGTGGTTACAAGGTACAGAAAATAAAAACAAACAAGAAAAAAAAAAATAGTATTCATAGAGTGAGTTAGGGCATGCTTGAAAAATTCCAGTTGGACAAGCCAAAGGGCTTATTCTTGCTCGTAGACGGTACTGTACCTGCCGGAGGTGGACTCTCTTCTTCTGCAGCATTTGTGTGTGCATCTGCCCTTGCGGTCATCACCGCTAACAAGTTGACGATATCCAAGACTGAATTAACAGAAATTGCCATCGTTGCCGAACGCAATGTCGGTGTGAACTCGGGTGGTATGGATCAAAGCGCATCTGTGTTATCTGAAAAGGACTTTGCCCTTCACGTTGAGTTTGTGCCCAAGCTACATACATTCCCTGTGCCCTTGCCCAAGACCGATCCACAGCTTGCATTTATTATTGCCAACACACTGGTCACTGCTGACAAGCTTGTCACAGCTCCTCGTAACTATAATCTTCGTGTGGTCGAAACTCGTATGGCCGCTACTTTCCTTTCCAAGGCACTTCAACTACCACCTGTTGATACCCTCAAGGAAGTCTATGATGCTTACTTTAAAGATTCAACTCTCAAGACCGACAGGAAAAAGTTTGAACACCTCTTGTCCAAGGCCCTGGAACACTTTCCTCAAGATTCGACAAATGGCAACGGTTACACACTTGATGAAGTTGCAAAGATGTTGGACATGTCTGTAAAGGAAGTACAAGAAAAATACATGAGTCGTTTCCATGTCGAGACCGACTATTTCCGTCTTGTGCATCGCACCAAGCATGTCCTGACAGAAGCCTCCCGTGTGGTCGAATTTGACGCGATCTGTAAACACAGTGATGGTGAAGATGGGCTCAAAGCCCTTGGTGAACTCATGAATGCCTCTCAAGTCTCTTGCTCACAAGACTTTATGTGTTCTTGTCCCGAGATTGAGCAAGTCTGTGAAATCGCTCGTAAGCATGGATCCCTCGGCTCCAGATTAACAGGTGCTGGCTGGGGAGGAAGCACAGTGCATTTGACAACCGAGGAACGTGTGCCTCAGTTGATCCAAGCTCTCAAAGATGAGTTTTACCGCAAGGCGTATCCCAATATCACCCCAGAGGAATTAGAGGCTGCGATTATTGCTACCAAGCCCTGTTCTGGTGCTGCTATCTTTACTGGCTTCTAAACAAAAATACCTTTACTTTTTTTTATTTGTGTATATACATGTCCTCCTTTTTAGTTTTACGTATACATAGTTGATTTTTATTCTAGTTTCATGAAATAAAAAGGTTTTATTTAACCAAAGTTGATACCTTGAGCTAAAGGAAGTGCTCCAGAGTAATTGATGGTGCTGTAAAAGAGTGAGCATATAGTATATAAAGTCAAAATTTGATCTTACCATGTGCCTCGTCGGCAGTATTGCTTCCAACTATCACTTCCACTCTCGCGTCCACCACCTGTTTCCTTTTCTCCGCCAAAGGCGCCTCCAATTTCAGCACCATTGGTGGGGATATTGACATTGATAATACCGCAGTCTGAGCCAGCAGGACCAATCCACTTGAAGATCGTGCTAGGGTTTGTAGTAAAGATAGAGCTAGATAAGCCTTGTGCGACACTGTTGTTGATTTGAATAGCTTCATCCAAGGTCTATTAAAGTAAATTATGTAAGTTGTTGTTTGACGCGTATGATTAATCTTACCTTATAGGTCATCGTGTGGAGAACGGGCACGAAGGCTTCATTTTGAACGACTTCCATATCAGGACGAACACGTGTCATGGTAGGCTCGACAAAGTTGCCGTGCTTGAGAGGGCCATCCTCAAGAACACGACCACCAATGATGATTTCACCACCTTGTTGCTTGACACGGTTCAATACATTCTTGTAGACATCCACAGCCTGACGTGTGTGAAGAGGACCACAGAGGACACCGTCGTCAAGAGGGTCACCCACCTTGACCTGAGCATATGCCTTCTTGAGTCGTTCGATCAAGTTGTCGTACACAGACTCTTGTACGATCAAACGACGTGTGGTAGTGCAGCGCTGGCCAGCGGTGCCTACAGCAGCGAATAAGATAGCTCTGGAAGCCAAGTCCAAATCAGCGTCCTCTGTGACGATGATGGCGTTGTTGCCACCGAGTTCTAGGATTGATTTACCAAATCGACCTTGAACGACCTTACCAACCTCGCGGCCCACTTCAGTAGATCCCGTGAATGAGAGAACGTGAGCACGTTTATCGTGTGTCAAGGCCTGACCAACATCTGTACCGCCTGTGACAAGAGCGCAAAGAGAAGTAGGCAAGTTGTGTTCCTTGAGTGCTTGTGCAATGATCTTGGTGACGGCAATGGCACAAAGTGATGTCGTAGGAGCTGGTTTCCAAATCGTACCGTTGCCTGTGACAAGAGCAATGGCGCAGTTCCAGCCATACACAGCAACTACAAAACGCAGAAGATAAGCAAGCGCTGCACTTTTTTTTTTTTAAAAAAAAAAGACTTACCGGGAAAGTTAAAGGCACTGATGATGCCTACAGTACCAAGAGGATTCCAAGTTTCGAGCATGGCATGACCTGGTCGTTCAGAGGGAATAATAGAACCTTGAAGTGTACGAGATAAACCGAGTGCATATTCGAGAATATCAATGTACTCTTGGACCTCACCGATTCCTTCAGGCAAAATCTTTCCCATCTCTAAAGCAACAAGCTTGCCTAATGGCTCAAGGTTTTGTACAAGTGCGTTTCTCATCGTCAACAAGACCTGACCACGCTTGGGCACAGGCATCTATCCTTGCCATGTGAGTACTCGGATGCGCGCCTCAGCTCTCTCGATTCACTTACCTCTCTCCAGATCTTTTGTGCTTCAGCTACCTTTTCAAAGGCCACATCCAAATCCTGAGGCGTGCCCTAAAAAATGACAGTATGAACGTGGGAAACTTTTCGTGGGAAAAATACATTCAACTTACAGTAATCACTTCAGCGATCACTTCGTTATTGACAGGATTATAAGAAGGAACAATGTTACCAGAGCCCTTCCATTCACCGTCAAAGACACCTTTATTGTTTGATTTGTCTAAACCGAGTGCATGAAAGACGTCTTTATGTTTATCAAAGGTGGATAAACAACGAACGTTGGTATAGGCGTGTCGATGAATAGCAGTGGCGATTGTGCGTGTCTTGAGTAATCGAGAAAGCATGAGAAAAAAAAAGTAAGAGATATAAAAAAGAAAAAAAAAAGGAGAATTGCATATGTGTGATTCCTTTTATGCAGTGTCGAAGCTTAATTGGCAGTCTGAGACTGGTCAATTGAGACAAAACGATTGGCTCTGCATGACAAATGAGAGAAAAAAGAGGGTAGTTTGATCTCAGGGAAACATTGGCCGTTTGTGTTGTGGGTTTGGTTACTTTATGATCCACATTTTCGCTCTCTTTCTATATCTCGAAAAGAGCTTTATTTGAAACAAAAGCGCACTGCAAACTTAAGGTTGATGTTTTCAACAGTGTTGCTATGGTAACTCTATGATTTTTTTACGTTGACTTGATGTGATAATATTAAAGTAGGAGACAATAAGATACAGTAAGACTGAATCAATTCTTTTATTCATAAAGAGTGGCTCTTATTTATACTTTAAGTTTACTGTAGGACTATAGCTGACGTGAATCTAACAGTTGTTCTGGGATAGAGTAGCTTAATTAAGGGCTTCTTAGTTTTACTGCTGTGATGTCTGAATCAAGAAATGATGTTATGTACTAGTAAGTGTTATTGTAAGGGTAATTTGCTTAGTTTCAATAAGCGTCAATTATATTCGGATACGACATTTGGATACTTGTCGTACAAGCTCAATTAATTTCCTTTTGGCTAATCAACACTTTTTGATCTCCCAGAATACAGTATACTAATAGGTATATTTTATTTCTTCATCTCTAAACAACTACCCGTTGCCTCTGTCGCGAAATACTCACGCTTTCCTCTACTGGGTCTGGCCCCACTTTGCATATACAAATAACGCCGTTGTTAATGTGGAAAAGGGTAATACCATTACCTCTGTCTTGATGTCTCTACATGATACATCATACCGTACAAGTAGTGCCTTTATCTAGTTGATTGAACCATTTTTTTTTAAAAAAAAAAGCAATGAAAACGAAAAATACATTTTATTCATAATATTCGTTCACTTTGGAAAAAAAAAAATAGTTGACAAGATTTACCAAGTATTCTACTTGATTAATGCATTGTGTATTAAAACCAATACCACCAAGCGAAAACTTAACAGAGATTATGCGATCACCTGGAGCCAGAGAGCTTGAAGTACTTATAAGACTAGTGGATGACGAAGCTCCATAGTTCATGGTAAAAGGGGTAGTGGTATAAAAAAACTCATTCTTGTGTAATTCTATAGTAAAAGAAGAACAGGTAAGTATATGTACATCAAGGAACATGGAAAGATGTCTGTTCCCTGAACAAGCTTAGCTCGAAGCTGCGCATTCAAAAGGTTTGTTGACGACATCACAGGCAGCGCTTGTAACATTAACCCTCTCATGGATTTCCTCATGCGCGTAGTGTATACCTTGAACTTCAACAATACCAATTCAAAAAAAATAAATAGTGACGTAAATAAGTTGACCTCTGCATACATAAAATCCATTGAATATATTACAAATACTACCGATTTGACTATTCCTGTTCCAATGTTTGTTGTACGATTTTATGGTAAATACATTTTGTTAGTGTTTTTTTTTTTTTTTTTTTTTTTTTTTTTTTTTAGCGTACATTAATTCTGAAATAACTTTAGATGCTAGTATATACTTCGAATCAATAATTAAATCTCTATGTTCGCAAAACCTATACAATAATACATGTACCTTCAAGACCCACTCTATTACAAGAATTTGTGGCCAAAACAGAGGATGTGTACCAATGGAGAGAGACTGTAGTAACTTTAGTCAGAATAGCTAGTAACAAAAGACAATTGTGTTGTTAAAAAATCCTAGTCATTAAAACTATTGAGTTTCCTTTACGTGCAAGAAAATAAAGGTACTATTATCAAGCTCCCAACACTCAAGACTGAAAAGTAGATTGCAGTACGGTGATTGAGAAAGGATGGTATTAATAAAATTCTTGAGATACAATATTACCAACAAAGATTCATGTGTATATAACATTGATTAAGATGTTATTTAGCTTATCCACTCAAGAACGGTGATCAAAAGTAACTTTTCAGACAAGCTGTCTGTGTTTCTATACTATCAGAGCTAACACAGATAAATCCAATGCCTTGAAGGTAAACCTATTCTTGCCTTTGATATATACAACAGAAATAACCCGAGCCAACAGCAAATGACTTGAAGAAAACCGCTCATTCAAAAAAGTGCCTCTAAAGATCAGGATGCCAGTTATACTCATTGAATTTTGCAGATCACTTTCAGGACTGGGGACTGAAAAAGTGGCCTTATGAGAAATAAGCAAACATAGATTATGGAGGCAAGATTAGACCGCAGGGGAGGGAGAGGATTGGACAAGGCAAAGGAATTTGGGGTAGCAAAAGGTAATCAATGAAACTAGGAATGTACGTATAAGAGTTCCTTGAGATCTGATCTATTTTTTGGCAAATTATGGAACTAATGTTACTAGCAAGTCCGCTTGAAGAGTAGGTCGAGTAGGAGGTTACCTGTTTGGAGCAGCTGGCGGCAGCGAAGTTCAGCATAATCATGTATCAAACAGCATATTGATGTAGGATGCAAAAGAGGGTGCAGCCAACGGGAAATACAGAGAACTTTTGTTGAGTGCCAACACTTGAGATACTGTTGCATACAAGCCTGCAGCCACGCTGTACCTGTATCTGACTTGGATCGGTCACATCACAAGTATTGCAGTGCTAGCTTGTTGATTATTAGCTTTTCGCTCAACCTAGTCACAATAAAAATCGGATCATCATCTGTCAATTAACATCAGAACACTAAGAGCTAGTGTAAGTACCAATGATAACCCTTGGTCTATACGTAGTAGCTGCCAAGCTACAGCACCCAGCACCCGATTAGCTATTATCGATAGTGCTTCAGCTCATATACCAAGTATGATTGATTCAGTTATCGTTAGAAGTGGCTATATATATGTGTGTATATATACCAGTACATCTTTCTCTCTCCCCTGTTTCACTCGTCCGAGCTTAATTCTATTGAGTAATTATGAGCCGTCTTAAAAAAAAAAAAGCAAAGCGAACAAAATTTATTAACATTGAAGTTAGTGAATCTATTTCTGATAAGCATTCACAGCACTTTATTCAGTATTCTACTAATCAATTTGATGACAGTCTGCAATAAAAAAAAATCCCATCTAAACGTCTTTTCTTTTTCGGATCAAATTGTGTGTAAAAGACCAATCAATTTTTCTCTAAAGCTTGACCACCTTTTTCAAAAAAGTGACCAAGTGGTAGTGGAATGACTGTACCTAGATCACTGTGTGGCTGGAAGTGCCTGCACAGGTTTTTTTTTTTTATTTTTTATTTATCCAAAAATAAATCAGTATAGCTGTAATCCAAGGAATTAAAATAGAATCTTACATACAGATTCTATATAATCTATTCATTGTTATCTCAAGTATTTTTTCCTTCATTTTTATGTTTTATGATAAATACACGCTATCAAAACTTAAAAGAGGTGTAGTCTGTATGTTTCTACATGAAAGAAAAGGGTTCATATCAACGAAATCAAATGGCAAAAAAAGTAAGTAAAACAATGTATTTATGCAGTTTGAAGCGTGTGAGCAAACTTGACCAATAGAATTGTTTATTTAGAAGTTTCGTCGTCTATAAAGAAATAAGTAAGGATGACCTTTGTTTTGTTACAAAAGGGAAAAAAAAATACTTACTTGTCAAGATACCTTGTTCAACCAGTTTAGCTCGATCTGGTCTTTCATGAAGCTTGTTTTCAAGACTATCATGAATCATGTTCCGTTCAAGCTCAAATTGATTCTTTTGAAGCGCAGGTGCAACTTCAGTAGGATCGGCTATGAAAACCCTCAGATAAGAAAATGCATAAAGCAGAGGGGCAAGTACTGTTTACCTTTTAATATGTTATGCTGAACAAGCTCTTCGGGAGTAGGACGATGATCAATTTTATGAAGAAGTGATTCTTCAACCCTTCTCTTTTCTTGTGCATCCATTTTAGGATCTACGATATAAAGTAAGTAATAAATATATATTTTAACAAGTATTTACCTTTGATGATATTCCTTTCGACCAAGTCTTGAATATCTGGTCGATGAGCTAACTGAGCTTCAAGTAGCTTTGCGGGATTTTCGGGTACAGCTAAAGAAGGTTAAAAGGACTAGTTACTTACAGTCAAAGTTGCTTACTCATTTTTACTGAAGAAGAAAAAAAAAAAGAAAAAAGAAATTCATTAAAGATTGTTTATTTTTGCATTGAATCATGTGCGCACTTCCTCATTTCGCATTTCATAAAAGCAGCGCGGAGAATATAATTTAAACACAGCGCAAATCATTTTAACTTGTACTTCACGATCTTTTTTGCCCTTAAAGAACAAGCAATAGCTGGACTAATATAGTCTATATATGTCCTATGTTATTCTTCTTATCTTGTTACGTCTATGATTGTTTAACAATATTTACTACAAAATATTTACGCGTGCTTACAAGTAACTCTTTAAATTTCGGCTAAATTTTAGAAATATACGGTTTTGACTCTCTTTTTTTCTCATGACTTCTTCTCTTCAACAGTTGCCTATTACCGTAATTGAACTTATACTTGAACACATTACTTTAAAGCGGCAATTGCTACAGCTCAGACTGGTCTGTTATAAGCTGTATTTGGTTTCAACCAGAAAGTTATTTAGACGTATTAATCTCTGCAGTGATTATTGCATCCATCTACTCCATGACCTATCTACCAACTTGCCTCAGCCTTATAGGTTACTCCAAATTGGCAATTTTGTTAAAGTGATATCTATACAATGGTACATACCATGCTACGATCCAAGACCATTCATACCACGCCAAGCTTTTATAAAGTTGGCTCAATCGTGTCCGAATGTGGAAGCAATTGAAGCGCCACCGCGAGTTTTCAAAAAATACATATTGATAGCTCTTCTTTACATGGATGACAACTTAAAATGGAAACTGAAGAAGCTGCCTGAAGATAATTTCACTATGGACTTAATAACCATTGATCACTATTACAAGTACAAAGACTCTATCACTGAGCTTAATGCTCCTTTGGGAGTTCATGATTTGCGCTTTTTAAAATCATTCAAAAGGCTTCAAAAACTTAATCTACGCAAAATTAGTGTGGCCACACTGGAGGACTATATGTCCATCTTTGATCATTGTCCTGATCTATCCCGCCTATTTGCTGGTATTAGCGTGCCTGCATCTGAACTTGTTCCAGTGATTGAAACACCGCATCAATATATGAAAGATATGAGTCTCCATGTCACGTCCGATACGTTATCAGATGCAGTCGTTGCTTATACCACACAGAAGCTTGTTAATTTATCAAATATACGTATTAGTATGGGTAATCCACATTCGCAAGCAATCAGCCACAGATCATACGATCGACTCTTTGATTTACTCATCAAGCACGCAGATAGGCAATCTCAGTTCACTCTGGCATTAAATGAATACCAACTCGAAGATGATCCAGATGCTGAAAACATCGTGCCCCTTATGGTCCGCATCTATCTCGAGAGTTTGTTCAAGCTACGGATGCCCAACTTGAGTCATAGCTTGGAAATAATCCAGCAATCATTTATTAATGAGAATCCGGTTCTCAAGACTATTTTCAGAAGGATAAATGGCTTTATCAAATGTTTTACTAGATTATACGCACCTTATCATAATCCAAGCATGAGATTGGGTGAATACGTGGGACGTTCAGTGCCATATATACACAAGCTATATGCTAAATCAGGGAATACTTCAAGACATAGAATCCCTGACGCTCTATGCTCATTCATAAAGAAATGTCATTATCTTCAATCACTGGAATTCACAAACTATGAACTACCCGGTTTATCAGAATGTACCAATATATCTATTCAAATAATAAGGCTCAACTCTATTGTAGTGTCAAGTGGATTATTTGAAGACTTGGTATCTAATTTCCCGAACCTGAAGCATCTTTATATAAATGATGTCTTTGCTGCTGGCAGTCCGGATAATTCAGAAATAATAGTCATAGATTGGCCCAGTATATGTCTTGAAACACTAGATATCTACAACTTGCAACCATTACATGGTAACGATGAGGACAAGGAAGGAATGTTTATCATAACAACATCTCAAAAAAGGTCATACTTTGAGACCGATGTTATAGTTCCCATCCATTATATTTATGATGAAATGATAACAGAAGAGAAACTACAAGATGCTGGTTTCCAGGTATATATCAATTGTCAATCGATCCAGCGATTTAGACTACAGAACGTTGAATTTAAACTTGATTCAGAATAGAACAAGTATTTACTATTCAATAAACAGGTTTCTTTGTTATAAAAATAATGTGTCTTTTTATTTGATAAATAAGATGTGTACATATAAATGAAATCTTATACTGCCAATGATTGTATGACACCATCTGCCGAATTTCCAGGCACAGTATTGTTGGTATTGTCTGCTAAAGTGTTGTTGGATTGGGTAATAAAGTGTTCCTGAACCATGTTTTTAACCGTTTCCAAAAATTTATCATTGTCTTCAGGCGTCATGTACAAGTGTACTCTTAGTGAAGACAAGAGCTTGTCCAATCGAGGCTTTTGAGCAAATGTCATTGTCATGTCAATCTTACTATAGACATGAATTAATAACAAGAATGGGTAAATTAGTCATTTTTACCTTTCATAATCCTTATATTCTTGCAACAGGTTATTAAATGTATTCAAGACATCTTGAGATACTTGTGGCTTTTGTTCAACTTGTTGTATGCAAGCATAAGGAAGACCTAAAGGATATGTGTAAGATACTTTTAAAAAGACATTCGTATAAACCTACGGTACTGATTGGTTGTACTCCATCTTTTACTGATATGAAGACATTGTATTTGTGATCGATCGGTTGCATACTCTTGATTATAAGGAGAAATGATGAACCCAATAAATGGTTCATCACCAGAAGCTTCATTGCGAAATAGATCCTAAAAGCGGAGACCTTGTTTAGTATTTCTTTCATAGCCAAATCATCGTTTTCTTTACTTGATATGAAGTTTGATTCTCAATGTCTCGAATACTTGGCTGCGGCTCAAAGGTAGGATGCGAGTGATACCATCCGACGACATCAAGACCTTTTTGCTCAAATAACTCTCTAGCAGCCATTTCCGATACAGGGTCCATTTCACACTGATAATAGTCATTAGCAATCAGATAGATTTGTTATATATATCTGTGACATACCTGGATGCCAGTACTTGTGCTGCGACAAGGGAATACATACTCAACCTTTAGCTTATTCTGGCCACCATCTGGATCCTTCAAGAATCTTCCACCAAGTAAGCCAATGATTTCGGTGAAAGCTAAATGAGCATGAAACTCCATAACGAGCTACTGAAAATAAGCACAGATACAAAAATAACATAAAAAGCACATTCTTACAAGGGCATCACTACCGATTTCTACAGTAAAAGGAGCGTCCTTTTGTTGGGTGTAGTAACCCAGAGGAATTAACGTAAATGGATCATTATCGCCTCCTATACGGCCATTGTCCCCATAGAAACCATCACGCCTTCTTGCATTTCTTTTAGGTCTCTTTTTACCATCTATACAATAAAGTTAATAAAAAGATAAACACTAGTCTATGATGATACCTTTGGTGACAGTGTATTCTACTTTTTCTTTATGATCCTTATCATCGTCGTCGTCGTCGTCACCATACACTTCCTCCCTAACACGGTTATGATTTGAGGATATAGCATTGATTAGCAAAGTACCACACTTACCAATAGTATCCAGGTCGTCTTTTCTTTTTATTTGCACTATGAGATGTGTGTGTTAGGTTCTTGTTTCTCTCTCTCCCATTTTTTTTCAGGAACCAAAAAAAAGCCGTCATTTACCCATCTTCGCTGCTGCCACTTTTACGACCAGGTCTTTTTCTTGTAGTAGGAGAAACAACGCAGTTTACGTTGATAGCGTGAATGCTTTCGAGGTAACTATGTATTCTGCCAACAGCGTTCACATCACCACAGTCGGGTAAATTTTTACGACCAGCTGTCTTGGTCAAATAGTTTGGACGCGTCTCTCTCCAGCATTTTAATATGTGATTTCTTATTCTCTTGTATCTTTCTGGTGTCTTGGCTTGCTTTCCCATAAACCACTCAGCATTTCCTTTCTTCTCGTGTTCTGTAATGTCATTTTCATCAAGTACCTGAAAAAAAAAGTACATTAGCAAGTTGCATATAAAAAAGGACAGCTTTAATTCTTACAGTTTCAGAGATAGTATTTACGTTTTCGACTTGTTCTACTTGAGTGGTCTCTGTTGATGGAACAGAAGGTGAAAGGGGAACAGCAGCAGTAGCCGTATGACTCATGGTGGAAGGTTGTGATATAAAAAAATTTGCATTCGGATGAATATTTTGGGAAATAGAGATTTGTGGCACCATGCTTGACGCAGGCGGTAACCGCATCGTTTCATTGGGTACTGGATAGGCGGCCATATGCGATACCTGTGAAAAAGAAGGTAACAGGTTTTCAGCCATCGTCATGGATACTATAGGTTCATACTTCCCTATTGTGTTGAGAGAAAGAGTTGCTGTTTAAAAAAAAAAGGGGGGTTTACCTTTGGTTTAAACTCTGCTCTTTGACGAGCGTGATTTTTACATTGTAGAGCGTTCCGGGTCTTGACATGATCAGCTATAGCTTTCCAACTTCCATAACCATAGAGTCTCTAATGAAGAGTGAGTTATTTGTTTATACAAAAAGAAGCTTTATTACAATAGCATCCAGCAAGAGCGCGTCCTCTTCTGGAGTCCATCTCATGTTGTGTGAGGGTAAAGAAGCGGATGAAGATGTTCCTAACAAGATGGTTACACATCCTTTTGATTTAGCTTTGACATCTTTTTTTTCTTTTTTACTTGGCTTCACTGCTCTTTCTTCCCCTGTTTGAAATTGATTAATATTTGGCTCAATAGGTGATGATATCGTAGTATTCAGTGTTGGTTGAAAATGATGATGTTGTTCAGTCATAGGTTGAGACAAATGATCATAACCATAGTAATAGTAATGACGATGCTCATCCGATAATAAATGTATATTGTTCATATCTCCCATTCTTGAATTGCTGTCAGATTATTTAATAAGAAAAAGAGAAATAGAAAAAGAAAAGGAGGAAAATATTGATAAACAAAGAGTTGAAGGGCTATTTTTATTTACGTGTATTACAAAAATAAACATATTGTAGTCAATATTTATGTTTTGAAGTAGAAAGATGGTCCATGGCCTCATTCCTATTAAACGAATAGACTTCTTTACATTGATCACAGTACCAATATGTCTTCAAGTGTTCTGAGATAGGTATTTGATCAATAGGAACAGGTGAAGCACAGGATGGAGCATCGATACTGTCATAATATAGACTTGGGCTTATCTGAATTCCACCTTGAATGACCTGTCTTGAATTCCATGTTCTTGGTAAATTATCTTCTCTGTTCTCATCTGGTTTATATTTTGGATACTATTTTTATATGAATAAATCAAACAAGATTTAACAGACTTTCTTATATACCATCTTTATCAATTCAGATGCCTTTCCTATACTCAATTCAGCAGAAATTGACGTTTCCATAAATTCAACTAGTTTGTCTATAATGACAAATGTCAGTCTTGTTATTCACATTGACTGATACTTACCACAAAGTGATTGCATCTCTTTTCTATATCTTAATTCAGTTTCAGGTGTCCACATATCAACTCTATCAAAGCCTTGAACAGTTTGACCTTGTTCTGATAAAATGTGTTGAATGCCTAAAGGAAGCTTTTCTTTTGTGGCTGGACTGATGATAACGTTAGATTCCTCTTCTACGACCTAATTCATAATGGTTAAACGAGAATCATCATTCCATATATATATATATATATACCTTGCCTAGACCTTGGCTAATTCGAAGATTAAGCAGCTTATTCCATATGCTACGAAGTTTGGAAGATAGGTAAAGTACATATTCAGCAACAGGTGTCGTACGGAATCTTATTATATAGTATTTGTCAACCACGAGCAAGCTACAATCAAAATTCGTATCAACTATAAAACAATGTATGAGGCCTGTGTATGATTAATATATATAAGAAACATACTGGACTTGGCAAACAAAAGCAGTACATGAATTCCTTTTTGAAAGGTTAGCCTTGTTTATCTGTACAAACTTATTGTCTTACCGGGAGTTCTGGTTATATTTAGTATATAGGGCTTGTTAGTCTCCAAAAGCTGTAGGTAGCACAGTAATTGTTGCTGCATAGCATCTTCTGCTGTTTGATCATCTACAAAAAGAGGGTTATACTTTCTTGTATTGGAGTAATGTCTCATTTACCTTTTCGTCGTTTTGGGTCATCTCCTTGTACCCATTCAGGATGGGATGCTACGACACTGGTAGGATGAATACATAAGAAGCTCTTTACTATCTCCTGACGTTAGTCCCTTTTTTCTTAAGGTAAATAGATTACCTGTCGTATGAAATACGAGCTCATTGCTATTCCTGTGTGGATTATGCTCATCTCCAATGGCAAATTGAGGATATAAAGCAGAGCAAATGATCAACTTGACCAGCTCAACCTGTCGTTTACTTAAACTAGATGCCCTTGATCGAAGTTGACGCACGTCATTCATGAGTGCAAATTCAAGGTCTCTGATATCTACTTTATCCGATGGTTCGTCTTGCATTGTCAAAGTCATAAGTAGCTTGTTCTATATATAATCAACTGAATCTCTTACCTTCTTGTTCGTCAAACGTATTCATCTCAAGTACCTTTCGTCTTTTATTCGTCTTTTGATCAAACTTTTCTCTACGTAATTTTTCCTTTATCTGATGCCGTGATTGTGTACTCTAATACCGTTAAATACAGGTTAATTTCTCGTTATCATCTATACAAACCTGGTTTACTTCATAATCATCAGACTCCTGTTGAAGGCTTTGTAAGAGACCCGGTCGAAAGTCATTCAGAATCTTTTCAAACTGTTTCTTCATTTTTGTAATCTATGGCAAAAGATAAGTTACTTGCACACTTTTCCCTCTTTCTCTCTCTTATATTACCTCATATAATCGCTGTTCTTCAATACCGTGTCTTTTACACCATTTACGTGAGGATTCCTATGAATAACTTATAAGAAGTTATCCTGTCACAGTTCTTTTTTTTTTGTTCTTACTTTGCGATCATTCTTCACGTCTAACCATGCTTGCCAAACATTCAAGAGCGTAAACGAGTCACCATGTTTGGAGTCAAACTGACTTCGATTCTATACATATATATTGGCGTTGGTTTAGCCCTTAGAAGCACGTGTGCGCCATACCTTGATGATTTCCGGGTTTCTATTAGAAGTAATGCGAACAAAAGGAGATTGAACACTCATACCAGCAGCAATAGTAACAATAGGATCAATTACATTAAATACCTACAGAAAAAAGGAAGGATAGGTTGAGTCATATTATTCTATAAATGCTGATTATATACCCCCTACCATGCCGAGAATTAACATCTTTCCAACAATGGCATCCACAGGTAACTGAGCTAAAACGGCGCCTAGCCCTGTTATATTCTCGTTTGAATCAAGAGCCCCCAAGTTTTGCAAAAAGTCAATAGATGCATTGATTGCGTCTATAGAAGGAGCCTATACAAGCTAGAATTAGATTATATCTCTCAAGTATGCCTAATTGAACTTGCTTCAAGATAATCAAAGTGACGCGGGTCGCCTAAATCCATACACTTGATTTGCAACAAAAGTGGCTCGAGTGGAGCGCGCTGGATTTCTGGGATTGCAAAATCATGAAAGTGATTATACTCATTTTCAGAATAAAGTCGGAAGCATTCTCCTGGGCCTGTACGCCCTGCACGACCTGCACGTTGCTTTGCACTAGCTTTGGATATCCAAAATTCAGAGAGACGGCTCATTTTGGATGCTGGATCATGGTTCATCTCTTTTACTTTGCCTGAGAGTTTTTTGCGTAAGAAAAAGAGAGAAAGGATTAAGAATAATTTTATTACCTGAATCAATTATGAAGCGAATGTCATCAATAGTTATACTAGTTTCTGCTCTATAAAGAATGGTTAAAGACATGTCCATAGAGTGACCTGGGCTAGCAAGACGCACTTACATGTTTGAACTAATGATGCATTTACGAATTCCTTCAGGTGCAGCGTCAAAGACCTATATTTTGTGTGTGTGTGTTATGATAGGATATATGACACTATACGATATTACCTTTTCTTGTTCTTCGACTGAAAGGGATGAATGTAGCATAAGTACAATCCACTTTCTATGTAAGAAATAAAGGATTTAGTATATATATAACTTGTGATTGCGGACGTTTATACTTTGATTCTCGGGTATACTCTATTAATGCTTCAGAAAGGATTGATATCTATTCAATGTGTGAGCAAAAGCAGCACCTATATGACTATGTAAATGACCTCATTTATGCCAGACATGAATATAAGTAAATCGCCTCTTTCTCCTGCAGGAACAGATTGATCAATATAGTCCATCACTCTGATATAGGGTGCTAATCCCAAATGTGAATAACAAAGTACGTGTATGGTATCTATATCTATATATATACCTGGATTAATTGGTTCAGGCCGACTGGGTATAGAACTCTAAGCAAAGAGAGAAAGAAAAGTTAGCGTCTTGTAGCAGCAGATAAAAAAAGCTACATATACCTTTATAACATCAGTCTGTCTTTTTCTATGTGCAGCCTCATTCACCAAATGCGTATCCTCATCTCCTTGCGGCCAATAATGCATCTTAACACTGTACATCTTTCCTGGCACGACTAATGTAGGTGCATCAAAATACTGTGCAAACAGTTCTGCATTAATGGTGGCGCTCATGAGGACAACATAAAGATCTTTGCGCTGTGCCAGTGTCTTTTTTAAAAGAGATAGTAAAAAATCACCCATCATGTGTCGCTCATGCACTTCATCGACTATAATCACATCATACATCGAAAGCATATTATCCGCAGTGTACTGTCGAAGCAACAGCCCTTCTGTCAAGAACAAAACGCGTGTACGGTGTGTCCTGTTGCCTTCAAACCGCACTTGATATGCTATTTGAGATCCATACTCATTCAGCGTCTCATAACTCACACGTCTTGCTAGTGAAGAGCAGGCGATACGTCGAGGCTGTGTACATGCGATCTTGTCAAATCCAGCCTTCATTAAGATTTGAGGCACCTGTGTGCTCTTACCACAGCCTGTGTCCCCTGCGACGAGTAATACCCTGTGCTTTCTGAGCGTTTCCACAATTGCATTTGCAAAGGGAGTTACAGGCAATAACTGTCGATTAGTTTCGATCTTTTCTCTGAGAATCCGTTTTTTCTTTTCAGTAAAGTCATGAAATAAGACTAATGCATGACGAATGAATTCTCCTTCTTGTTTTATGATGGACATTGGGTCTCTTTTAACAGTTGCTGGCTTTTTATCCTTGTTTACGCTTTCTTTTAAATTTTCATAAAATCCTATTTATGATATGAGGACTTGTCTTACTTTTCCTTGTGTTGTCTAATATATACTTTCAAATTCATAATAGATGGGTGAGCCTATTGGCATATACCAAGAGACCATGCCTCGTTTTCTCCTTGAGAAGAACAAGTCATCTATCTCCTCTGTCCAACAACGTTCGTGATCAATAAGAACCAGAGCTTCTTTTTCATTCTTTTTTGCCTTTACAAAAGCTTGTGCATCCTTCATTGCTTCATAGTATTTACGCTGATCTCGAATCTAGATGAATAGATCGTCAGCGTATATAGAAAAGTGTCTTTTTTTGTTTTACTATTTCTCTAAAGTCCCAAGTTGATTTTTTATTGCTGTATTCTTCATTCTTTATCAGTGTTCCATCTATATCATATCTTTCTTTAGGAATGTACTCTTGTTTGCGTTTACGACCCGAAGAGTGCTGACTGGAGTTCATATCAAAGGAAGACAAAATCCACACATGCAGTCGTTCCAACGCCAAAGGACGGGTTTTCAAAAAAAAAAAGTGCGGTTAATAAATTTTTATAAAGAGCGGTTTTGATTTTTCCCAAAGGGTAGTTTTTACGCTTGGTGAAAAATATCTTTTTTAATTGAAAAGTAACATTTACAGTGGCTCACCACGTAAGCACTTCGCAAAGCAATTGACAGAGTACTGAACAAATGCTTAAAGATGCTTAGGAGGAGCAGAGTTACAAGCTTCAATAATTCGAGTAGCTAAATCCTCAGTAGCTTCGAATGAGCTACGCTTAACCTTATTTTTGACAGTTGCCCAAAACTGCTCTATTGGATTAAGCCCAGGAGAGTAACGAGGGAAGTAGATACTTTTGTACCCCCTTGCAACTATCACTTCGTCAATTTGATCGGATGTATGAATAGGTGCATTATCCATTACGATGTAGTAGCCCTTTAACTCAGGAAAATAATACATTTCATCCATGGTTTTTTCAAGAAACCTCAAATAATGACCAGTGACAGTAGCTGCAACAGCAGGCTTTCGTTTCAATGACCATCCGCTGGGAGGCCTCATGTTAATATTGAATCCAGACTTATCGACAAAATGCAATTTTCCAGGTAATTCATATCCGTTGCAGTCCACTTTTTCACCCAATTCATACGCTCCTGAATCTTAGCTGGACTATTTCTGGCAGCTGGCTGAGTCGTCAGTTTTCTGAACGAAAGGTTGCATTCAGTCTTCAAAAAATTATGAACCGTGCTCTTCTTCACATCGAAATCTGCAAGCTTTTGAGTGAATGAATCCATTGCGTCCACCACTCGTGCTTGCAGATTATCGTCATAGAAATTGAGAAGGTGAAGCTTGTGCTTACATTTAATTGTGGTTTTTCTCTGTTAACCAAATTAGCCTGTTTTTCAAAGATATCCCAGACTTTTTACTGCTTAAGTCTTTTGGCCCATTTTTGTGCCGTTCTTTCCTTAATATCACCTGCTAATCGTCCAGATTTGATGGCGTTGAATAGTTTAGTTCCATTGAAATACACAAATAAAAGTTTTTGCTCGTTCGAATACTTATTATAAACCTTTATCTATTTTTTAACTGTGTCGACAACTTTCTCCATGATACTATCCAATTCTTCCTTAACAAGTGCTTGTTCATCTGCTTGCATCTCGCAGTACTGTCTTATACATGTTAAAGTTGTTAAATGAAGTGGCATAACTTTTTCGTCCCAATCCATGGCGCCATTCCCTTGCTCATCAACTATTCTATCTTGTCCATCTTCATAATAAAAGCGAATAGTCATCTTAAATAAAAAGTTAAAAACGAAGTTTCGATGCTATATTCGTAAACAAAAAGGGGTGCATGAAATCTGCAAACGGTTAATGCACGGAAGTGTAAAGTATAACAAGAAGGCGTCTACTGGGGTCAAGAAATCATCTGCTGAAAATGAAAGCAAATATTGTCCTCTTGCTTCACTTGATCATCCTAACAAGCCCAGAAAACAATAATTGCTTTTGGTGATGATATGTTTAACAGCAGCCTGAGAGGAAACAGAAGGGCACCTGTCCGCCTTATAAAAAAGGCTTTGCAAAAATACTGCGAAAACCAATTAGAAATATGTATGGTAGATGAATATTTGACAAGCAAAATATGCAACAGGTGTAAAAATAAAAATATGGACAATGTTGTAACTGAGAAGTCAAAACGAAGAGTACATACGATATTGAAGTGTAAACAAAACACTTGCACACAATATCTTGGACATGTTTCTATTCGCTGCAAGAAACAATAATCAGCGTCTTGGTGTTTTCATGCGTCAATGTACATCTAATGATTAACCTTCCGTATAACTGATATGTCTCTCTCATACATCCTCACAGTGTAAGTTGTATTAACTATGAATTTAAAAGTGCGAAAACTGTAACTAAACATTTTTGTTAACGTTGAGACGTAGCATCTTTGACTAGTAAAGTGAAAATACTCCATGGTAATTGTAACAAAAACTAAATTTATTATGTATTTATATTCTTTCCGTGCTTAAAGCATTGTAAAGTGATTTTTGTAAGCTATGACACAGCTTTTTTAACTTGTTTGACTGCTTCTTCTATTCTTACAGCAAATGATTTTGCTCTTGATAAGGAGCGGCTTTTGTACTCTTCAAGGGGGAGGGACAGATTCAAAGAGGCGAATATGGCGGTACAAAACTAAGTGATGTAGAACATCTGTTGCTTTGTGAACTGAGTCACTGTTCATAATAGTATACATATTGAGTAATCAAGGCCTGTTAAAGGGCAGGTACCATTTCTCCTATGGTAACCAATATAGTTCTCATAAATGGTCGATTGTCTTCTACATTCAATTATTAAATAAATAATTAAACGATACTAGAGTC
Source organism: Rhizopus microsporus ATCC 52813 (assembly GCF_002708625.1). Taxonomy (NCBI): domain Eukaryota; kingdom Fungi; phylum Mucoromycota; class Mucoromycetes; order Mucorales; family Rhizopodaceae; genus Rhizopus; species Rhizopus microsporus. Next base: position 949,184 of record NW_019671923.1, on the reverse strand, counting down.
ATGCTTGCTATTATATGATGGCTTTACCAGGATATCAAGAATATCATGCAGGTTAATAGTATTTCATTTCTGTCCTTTATCAAAATTCCTATATTTAAATTATCAATAGTTACTATAGGCCAATCTAGTTACCTATAGACTTGAACAAAAATGATATCAAGGCAAAACGTTCTCGATAGA
>NW_019671923.1:927359-948904 GCF_002708625.1 Rhizopus microsporus ATCC 52813 | reverse complement strand
ACCTTGCTTACAGAAGTAAACAAGTCAGCTCTTTTTTCATTTAGCTGCGTCGTTGCTAAGGGTAGCTAGAAAGCATTCTTGCATAATCTATTCCAATGAAAGTTATGGTCTGATTCTTCACTCTGTAAATTTTTCAATTTTCTTATATGTATGTTTTACACATAGTTCTGAATTAATTGAAAGTGTAAATATGGTATAAACATGTCTTACTTAAATACTAGAAGTTTCTGGATGCGTTTAAACATATAGAAATAGTATTTTTAATAATCATATGATACATATACAAAGAAATAGAAGAACATATAAAAACTACAAAGAGCAGTAAGTAAAAATAATATTAAGGATGAGGAGGGGAGTAAATAGGTCCCAGCTTAGACATTCCAAGGCTATCTTCTTCTTGCGTCAGCTTGAGAATTATTGGGTTAATTATTTCACTTAGAAGTACAGGCCGTTTAGAGCTGTATCTGTAATTTCGTTTTATATTATCGTGTTCTTCTTTAAGAACTACAATATTTCGTACAGACTCTTCTATTTTACACTATTTCGACAATGCCGTTAGTGCTTTTACATATGTAATCCCATATAAGATCGTACGCTACCTTAACCTCCCAACAGAATTGAATTAAATTAGGTACGAAATCTTCTTTGTCTTGAAAGTCTGGCTCGATAAGAAGTGACGACTCTCTCCAAAGATCGAAAACATCTTCTTTTTGATAGCAAACACTCCAGAAATGTAATTCTCTGTCTTATTTTTTTTGCAAAAAAAAAAAAATTAATGGGAAGCTATATGCTAACAGATCGTCAAAATTTTACCTGCTGCATGCAGAAAAAATACTTTAACCTTTGTAAAATTTACGATTGATCCAAAAGCATAATCATCAGCGATACATTTAAGCATCGCCAATGTACCAAACACACCTTTATGGTGGTCGAAATTAGTTTTAGTTCTATCTTTGTTTATAAGGCAACCAGAGGTCTCCAACAACAATTCTAATTCCTTCAACCCGAAAAGCTTTAATAAACCGTCAGATTTATACTGATTTTTATCATCAATATACAGGTTACAAGCTTGTAATTGTCTGCTCATACTCTTTAAATAGGGCTGTCCTTGCACAAAATCTGATTTACAATTATGGAGCGTGATAGTCTTACCAATGATATCAAGGTACGGCCAGACAAAGAGCTGATTAAATGCATCCTCAGTAGTATTATAATCAATATGAGATGAAAAAGATTTATGTCTAAATAAACATTGGTTAATTTATAGGTTTAAATAAAATTCAAAAAAAAAAAGAATGCTCAACTTACGTTTGTTGGAGGAGCAATTCCAAGAATTCCATATCGTGCGTATCAGTGTGATTATCTTTCTCCGTTAATAAAAACAATGAAAGAGATTTGATCACCTTTTTGGCCAGCAGCAAATCATCCTAAATATAAAACGCTCTTAAATTACCCTGTGCCAATGTGTTACACAATATATAGTTACAGAATCAACGTATTTGTCAATATATGTATGGAAGGTCTGGGGCATTTGATTGCCTTTGATAATTCGATTTTTCATATGCTTGTTGTAGATATCACGATCTAGATTAGGGTTTGGAGATATTCCATTACCAGATCTTATAATATTATTAGCTTCTGGGCTAATAGAGAAGGAGCATTAGTTTAAATATCATTTCATTTTCGTTCTATAGATATACCTGAAAGGGTGAAACGTATCGGCATGACTTCGCATGTAGTTAATCCAGTCCAGCCAGATACTTGCATTCTAAAAAAATAATATGTTAAACCAATATATATATATATATTTATAAATATAAATATAAAACTACTGGGTCAAGCACTTGCACTACTATTAATTAACCTTTGTTCTTCTTCCTCTTTATCAGAGCCTTCTTTTTCTTCTTGGTATATTCTTTTCAGGACTTTATCCTTAACACTCGACTTTGGTATATATTGAAAAAAAAAAAAAAAGTGTTAAACTTGGTTAAAATGCCATATAACAAAGAAAAGAAAAAGAAAAAGACTTACATCACTTGTAAAACGAACTTCGCTATTGTTGATACTGTTATTATTAATTGTGCCTCCATATTGCCGCTGATAACAACTGTTGGTCCAGCTAACTTTTGTTTCTTGTTACGCTTGGCCAACCTAGCTTTCAAAGCAGCTTTTTAGGGCTAAAGTTATAGTCGTTAGTTCCATATTCGGACACTTAATAGTAATGTTTTTTACCTTCTTCTTCTTAATTAAAGCACGAGCATATTCTTTGATCTCAATCGGCACCTCTTCCAACCGAGTGATCCAATTGAGATCGTAGTCGTAGTCAAGTCGAACCTTGGCAATGTTTTTGAATTTGTTGATATTATGAGTTGATTTAAAATATGCTTCGAAATCCCAGTCTTTTGCCTTGTTCGTGAAAAAAAAATGTTTGGACCCTTCTTTAACCACAGGAATCTTGTATTGTTCTAATTCATCGGTTAACACCATATTTATTGTATTTCTACGATACAAATTTTGAATACTGTTGTGGATACGCCAAATTATGCCAATGTTTTAGTCACGCTTGTTACCAATTGTAAAGTCACGGCACATCGAAAATTAAAACTGAGTTTTCCAAGTTACCTCACCCTTTCAAATGAGGATTTAATAACAAATGAAAAAAAAAACGATCCTTAGACATAAAAAACAATAGAGTGAAATATGAAAAGAAAATTGAAAGAGGGTAAATAGATTCTCATAATTTAAAATTGATATAGTTGAGAGTAATAACCAACAACAATAGATGTTTTAATTATACTTCAACTATTGAACAGAATGGTATATTATTTCTTCCTGATTATATACTTAGTGCTATTTCAAAATGAAATATAAAGGTGAATCATCTACACTTACCTCTGAAGCTGAAGAAACTGTTTTCTTTTTTTACTACTTTGTTAGAGTGATGGATGTGCTGTACATTAAATGCCACAGTAAGCAGTTTTATAAAAATCCTAAATTTGAATAGTCTAAACACACTAATTAACCTCTTTTTTTTTTTTTTTGTCTTTTAGAGCTACGTGTAATCATAGCTATAGGAGAGTATTCTTTTTTTTTATTCGTTTTATTGGCGCCTTTTCCTTCATGAACAAACACGATTTCGTACAGCTGTATCGCTCTATGCTCGCCAAGACCATGCCGTAGGGCTTTGTAAGGCATGGAACTTGGCTTTTATCGTGAACGTTCTCCGTAGGCTTGGTAGCTACCCTAGCAACGACGCAGCTAAATGAGAAAAGAGCTGACTTGTTTACTTCTGTAAGCAAGGTGTCTATCGAGAATGTTATGAAGTGAAATTGTAGGACTTAAATGATATTACGGACGCGGTTTCGTACAGCTGTATTGCTCTATGCTCGCCAAGACCATGCCGTAGGGCTTTGTAAGGCATGGAACTTGGCTTTTATCGTGAACGTTCTCCGTAGGCTTGGTAGCTACCCTTAGCAACGACGCAGCTAAATGAAAAAAGAGCTGACTTGTTTACTTCTGTAAGCAAGGTGTCTATCGAGAACGTTTTGCCTTGATATCATTTTTGTTCAAGTCTATAGGTAACTAGATTGGCCTATAGTAACTATTGATAATTTAAATATAGGAATTTTGATAAAGGACAGAAATGAAATACTATTAACCTGCATGATATTCTTGATATCCTGGTAAAGCCATCATATAATAGCAAGCATGACTCTAGTATCGTTTAATTATTTATTTAATAATTGAATGTAGAAGACAATCGACCATTTATGAGAACTATATTGGTTACCATAGGAGAAATGGTACCTGTTGCTTAAGGCGACATTTTATTCCTATGCAGCGAAAACTTATTTCTGATTGGACGACATCTTGCTCCTGTGAGAGTAAAAATAAAATAACAAATTCAAGTGTCAAAACAAATTCTACTTGAATTGGTGGAGACACTCAAATACAAAATAAGAAATATGATTTGATGATCCAGAGAAATGGTCTAAATAATAATACTTGGTTCAATCGCATGTCATATTGTCTTCAGCATCAAAGAACTAGTCGTCATCTTCGTCAGTAGCATTGTCAATATCAATCAGCGTGTTGGAGAAATCAAATTGGGAGAGATGTTCACGGCGATAAAGATTTTCAAAGACAGCGGAGGAAAACTAGTTGCCCATGGTGACATTATCATCTTTAGGAATACCTGCTTTAAGAGCGAGAGACGAAGCGATGGACTGAAGAGAAGCCCGCGATTCTGTTGTGGATATCTTAAGGAGCTTGCCGATTCAACGTTGAATAGTACGAACACTGAGTGGCTTGAGTGGAGTGTAAGAGTGCAGAAACAGTGTATCAGGAGAGTCAGAACGGCGACGATTGTTGAAGGTTTGATATGTGGTGACCGGGCAAAGTGGCCGAAGATAATGTTCTTTTACTTTAACCGACTTGATAATTCTTCGGTGTTTACGTTTCTCTTTAGGACAATGGACCTCAAAGTATAACGAACCAGTGTTAGTTACCTTTGTTGAGCTGAACGGAATACGGTGGAGGTCAGAAGGACGTAAGAAGCAAGTGACACCTAGAAGAAATGCCAATTTCATTTGAAGACGAGATAACGAGATCGAAGGACCATCGAGAGAAGAGATATAGTTGAACGTTGGTTTAAGTTCAATGGTTGGGCGATGCAGTCGAACAGGTGGGGCTTGATACTTCAATATTTGAATGAACCTATTAAGCTCAACACTTGTGGTGAGGACTGTTGGTGTTGCGGTTGTTGCTGTAGTTGAAACCGCCCTGCTAAGAGGACGGACCGAATCGAAAAAACTGCGGATGATTAGTAGTGGATGTAGTGGCTTGTAAAGATTGCTGGGTGTTTTGTTCAGAAGATTGGCGAGCAAAGCAGCGGCTTGCATTGCATAGTGTTTGAGCGGAAGTCGTTTGCTGAACAAGGGCTGCTTGAAAATCAGCAAGGGGTATCGTATAGCTTTTGGTTGGAGCAGCTGTCAACTTGAAGGTGGGATTGATTGTTTGAAAAGCCAGAGTATTACGTATATCGTTGACTTGTGAGGAGAGATTGAGCAATAAGGTGCGACAGTCGGCTAGAATGGTTAAATATCTTTGAATGTTAACATTCTCATTGTCCAAGCTGATTTCATGACCGAGTATGTCAAGAGGACGAAAGATACCCGAGATCAAATAATGAAGGCGTTTGAGAGACATACCTTGTTTGGTTTATGGTGGTTTCATACGATGAGCAGCATCTGGAATTGTATCCGGCGGTTGATATTGAACATTTTCCATGGTCGGATATCGCTCAATGATTTTTACACGTTGGTCATCTGAGAGGGCTGGTGTAGTAAAAATAGCCTTATCCAAAGACAAAACCTCAGAGAGGATGGACGAGGGTGTCCAATTGTAGGTAGGATGAATACCAATGGAGTGGAGAGAGGTTGCACCGTTGCTGTCATCCATGTGATCATCAAAAGGTGGGCCCAAAGTTGAAGAGGGTGGTAAGTGAGAAACTAACAATTCCTCTAAGCGTTGAATTTGTTGTTGTTGCATAGCAGCTAATTGTTCGATAGGAAGATTTTCGTTATTATTGGAACACATATTTGCGGTGCTGACTGAGCGAAAAAGATGATCAATTGTATACTTTTATTTTTTTATTGTATTTTCATGTCTAACCAAGTAATTTATTAACCGCACATTTTTTGAAAACTCGCCCTTTGGCGTTGGAACGGCTGAACTCTGTATGATGTCCTTTTGTTTGCTCCGGACCGGAAGCTATGACCTCGAAGATAATATATATTTGAAACACCGACACCTGCCCTAGTGGTATTGAAGATGGGAAGGGCAAACAAAAAACGCACTGACAGTAATGAAGGAAAACTTCCTCTTTTTTTTGTACTTTGTACTTGGTGAGTGTCTACACTATAAAGAGGAGGAGATAGGAAAAAGAATGGATGGATGATTACAGAGGGAGGGGGAATGATGAGATGATGAAAAGAACAATGGATGGAAGGAGGATACAAAAAAAAGGTGGACTACAAGATGACAGTATAATTAACATTACCCTTAGGAATCAACCATGGGTCGTCGTCCCGCTCGTTGCTACCGTTACTGTAAGAACAAGCCTTACCCCAAGTCCAGATACTGTCGTGGTGTTCCTGACGCCAAGTTGAGAATCTACGATTTGGGTCGTAAGAAGGCTTCTGTTGACGATTTCCCTCTCTGTATCCACTTGGTCTCCAACGAATATGAACAACTCTCTGCTGAAGCTCTTGAAGCTGGTCGTATCTGTGCCAACAAGTACATGTCCAAGACCTCTGGTAAGGACTCCTTCCACATGCGTATCCGTGTCCACCCTTACCACGTCACTCGTATCAACAAGATGTTGTCTTGTGCTGGTGCAGATCGTTTGCAAACTGGTATGCGTGGTGCTTTCGGTAAGCCCAACGGTTTGGTTGCTCGTGTCAACATTGGCCAAATCATCTTCTCTGTTCGTTCCAAGGATTCCAACAAGGCTGTTGTCATTGAAGCCTTGAGACGTTGCAAGTACAAGTTCCCTGGTCAACAAAAGATCATTATCTCCAAGAAGTGGGGTTTCACTCCTCTTGATCGTGAAGACTACGTTGAAGCTCGCTCCAAGGGTCTCATCAAGCCTGATGGCTCTTATGTCAAGTTCGTTCCTCAAAAGGGTCGTCTTGCCGATTACTTCAAGGCTATTGCTTAAATTGTTCAATAAATAAACAACAATTTTGGAAAAAAAGAATACAACATGACGAAAAAAAGGGGCCACTTGTAGATATTAATAACGTTGTCATGTGGAATATCAATTATTATTAAGTTTAGATAATCTATTAGTTTATTGAGTTTTCTTCTTCTTTTGAGAAATAACTGTGGGTGGGGCAATCCAGGTGCGAGTGATGAACTTTAACACTTCATCTATCAGCAAGACAGGTGCTGATATCCACAAGACGGCGATCCATTCATCCAAGTTTAATGGTACAATGACAAACAGCTTTGTAAAGAAAGGAACATACAAGATCATGAAATGTAATACCATAGACAATATGATCGATAACACCAAGTAAGGGTTGCTCCATAAGGGAAGTGTAAGCAAGGATTCATTTTCACTCAAACTATACAAAATGTTTCAGTTATAAATCATTTTTCATGGACAAAAACATACCTGTTCATAGCATTAAACATTTCAATCACCACCAATACAGATAAACTCATGGTGGTTGCCTTCATTGAGTATTCATTAGTAAACATGTCACATCCGATCTCTGGGAATAAGCTTGAGCACTTGTGGAAGTGAGAGAGTTGGTAGTAAGAAATTTGAGGTCCACCTGAATAATAGATAAACCACCAAACATAACCAAAGACGGTGGCAACACCAACATAGGTACCAACAGCCATGTATCTGAAAAATAGCCAGCCGCCGACCAGAGGTTCCTTGGAACTACGAGGAGGGCGTCTCATAATGTCGTGATCAGGAGGGTTAAATCCAAGGGCAGTAGCGGGAAGACCATCAGTAACCAAATTGACCCAGAGCAACTGAACAGGAATGAGAGCCTCTGGCAATCCCAAAAGAACGGTTAAGAAGATGGATACAACTTCACCAATATTAGAAGAAATCAAGTAACGAATGAACTGCTTGGTGTTATTGTAAATGCTTCTGCCTTCTTCCACAGCCTTTTCAATCGTAGCAAAGTTGTCATCGGCCAAAACCATATCTGCTGCCAATTTGGCTACATCAGTTCCAGAACCCATGGCAACACCAATATCAGCCTTCTTTAAGGCAGGTGCATCATTGACACCATCGCCTGTCATGGCCACAATTTCACCGTTGGTCTTTAACAAATCAACCAGTTCTTGCTTATGTGCAGGCTCAGTACGTGTGAACAGACTGGCAACCTTTATAGCCTCTAGCTTTTGAGCAGGTGTAAGCATATCAAACTCACGGCCCGTGTAGCTTTTGCCTGTTAAATCTTCATCAGGTTCAAAGACACCGATCTGTCGACAGATTGCCTCGGCGGTGTTCTTGTGGTCACCCGTGATCACAATGACGCGAATACCGGCTGTCTTACACTTTTCAATAGAGTCAGCAACTTCTGGACGAGGAGGATCCATCATGGCGACGAGGCCTAGGAAAACCATGTTTTGTTCATAGCTTGCAAATGTGGTCTGATCTTTCAGGTTGAGGTTATTGGGGTTGACGTTTTCGAGCTTAGCAAGGGCCATACAGCGAAGAGCCATTGTTTGACCATACTCTTTAATCTTCTTGTTGATAGATTCACGAATAGCGGCCGTAATAGGGACAGGTTGGGATGTTTCTGACACGCGAACCCAGGCACAACGATCAAGGATGGATTCGGGAGCACCCTTGACAAGCAAAGCATTGGCATCTGTAAGTACAGACATCGACTTACGGTCACGAGTGAATTCCAGTGTAGCTTTACGTTGAATCTTTTGAGCAAAGTAGTCATTACAGGCTGTTGATCGCTTTGATTTAGAAAGAGTGGTCAATTGGCTGTTGTATGATGGATCAGTCGTGCCAAGTTTTTCAACAAGGACTTGAAGAGCAGCTTCAGTAGGCTCACCAACGGCTGCATAACTATCAGATGATTCATCATAAGCTATACGTGAATCGTTACAAAGAGAACAGACAAGGGCGATATCATGAATAATAGAGCCTTGGCTCATTTGAACAGCAGGCTTAACAGCGTTGGGAATAGGTTCAAAGCTTGTGCCTTCAACTTCCAGTTCGTTCAATTGGCCATTAGAGTCACCAACAAAGGCTACTCTTGAGACACTCATTTGGTTTGTAGTCAAGGTACCTGTCTTATCTGAACAAATAACGCTTGTGCACCCCAAGGTTTCTACACTAGGCAAGCTACGAACAATGGCACCACATTTGGCCATCTTTTTTGTACCGAGAGCCAAACAAGCCGTAATGACAGCAGCTAATCCTTCGGGAATAGCAGCGACTGCCAAAGCAACAGCAATCTTGAAGTAATAGACAGCACCATCTAACCAGCCCTTGTGTGAGGAATCATTAAAGTGACGGATATTGACAAGCCAGACAAGTACACAAATAACAGAGATCACCTTGGCCAACATATCACCAAAATCATCCAGTTTGCGTTTCAAGGGCGTCTTTTCAGAGATTTGAGCAGAGATAGATGTATGAATGTCACCAATGGCTGTGGCAACACCGGTTTTGACGACTATAGCTCTAGCTTTTCCTAAAACACAAGTGGTACCAGAGAAAACGATGTTACACTGATCTTGATTGACAGCATGTTCATCATGAATAGGGTCGACTTGTTTTTCAACACTGACAGATTCACCTGTCAACAAGGCTTGGTCCACACGAAAGACGCTAGTTGTGATAGATAAGATGCGAGCATCGGCAGGTACTTTATCTCCCACACTCAAGTCAATAATGTCACCAGGCACAAGTTCTTCAGATCGTACTTTACGAATCGTGCCGTCACGAAGCACCTTAGCTTCATCGGGTGAGTATTCACGTAAAGCGTCAATGGCCTTTTCGGCACTAGTTTCTTGTAAGACACCAACTGTCGCGTTGGCAATTAAGATGATAAGAATGACAATAGGTTCTACAAATGCTGTTGAGGTGCTTTCTTCACTTTCAAAAAGGGCTAATACAAAAGAGATAATGGCTGCTCCTAATAAAATCAGTACGAGTTGATCCTTAAACTGTTCGATAATGAGCTTATAAAGTGGCGTAGGCTCTTCTTCAGGCAATTCTATAAAGCTTGTATTAATAACAAATAAACATGATAACATTATCTACTTGCCGTTCTTTCCATATTTTGCTCGTAGTTGCTCTACTTGACTTTTCGTCAGGCCGTGACTTTTATCCACATTGAAAAAGGAACACACCTCTTCGGGTGTTTTGACAAAAGAATTGTCCATTCCTTAATGTGTTTTTTTTAATAAAAGAAAAAAGAAGTAAAAAAAAGGGAATTAATAATCTTGTCCTCTCCTTTCTGTCTGCGGTAAAACAATCTTAGGTTACTTTTTCATGCGTACTTTGAAAATCACAACTTGTTGCGCCAATAAAAAATGAAAACGTTCTCCTTCATTGTGTTCTTTTCAACTTGGCCGTAGCTCAATGGTCTCCTTTTTGTAATCTACAAGAATTTGACAACAAGAAGTTAAGATATTTATAGAAAAATGCTCGAGTTAACCAAATATTTTGATTTCCATAGAAATCAATTTGTGAGGATCATCTTGTACTGCTACACACATATATGACGAATTGATTGCGCAAGTCAAAAAAAAAAAATCGAGCCAATTCTTTAGAGTTCTAGAAAGGGAAATTTCTTTCAAAAATGATAAACATTATTTATTGAAATATAGAGTATTGTAACCATCAGTGATGCGCTTAAATAACACCTGTAGATCATCTGATGGTTGCTGCCATTGATGAATGATATCAAAAAGCATATAGATTGCCTATTGTACAGCAAACTGGTATGAGTTTGGTTGCCTTTTTCTTTTGTTTATATTACTTACCTCCTGACTTAATCCTTGAGGGTAGATATCCACGGCTTTACAAAACCCTTGAAATGCCGTATCCTTTTCTTCGGTTTCTTTTATGCTCTTTGACTGGCGAAGCCAAACATAACCTATTAGTGGAAGATACTGTGCAAGAAACTGATGAGACGCCAAACCTAATCTGCCTATCGTATTGATCGCATTCTCTTGAATATGTGTTGAGCGACCAATAAGAGGTATACATAATGGAAGGATATCAGGTACATAATCTTTTATCTTTTGCCAACGGACTGCTATTTCACCTACTGCCCATATCGCATTGTTTCTTACCGACATGTACTCCAAGTCATCATTGCCTATTTCTCTTAACAACTCTGGCATCATCTTTTCCAGATATGGTTCTAGACAGCTAAAGCAAGCCTTGGCCAAGTCACCAATAAGAGCATACGTTGGTTGTAGTACTTCATATCTAGAGTGCTACTGGAAGATGTCAGTTTCTTATAAAAGAGAGGAGGGAATATCTTTTATATATATAAGCTCTTACGATGCATCAACCTACATAATGAGAACATACGGTCAGTAATGGTAATAAGGTTGAGTTTTTCACAAATGGCTCAACTTGACTGCCTAAGCCTTGGACAATCCCCGATAAGAGATCAAGTGGTGTACTGATCCATTCATCGTCAAATTCATCTTCTCCATCCAAGACGGCGGTCTGGAGTATGTTTGTAACTAGGTGAATGCATCTTGAAAACACAGGTTCGGTAAAAGGTAAAAATCCTGTTCCAAGTGATGTTGCAATGTCTGTCAAACACTGTCTCAAATATACATTGTTAATGAATCTATCTTGTTCATCTATAAGAAAAAAAAGAAAAACTTACAGCCAGTAATGGAAACAGATGATGGTCTGTATCTGCCAAACTATTCCATTTAGAAATCAACGGAGGCATCAAGACAGATATACATTGAGGATCATTCAGGGCGGAACCGACTGATTCTGCCAAGGTACCAAGCGTATCATACAATAATCTCAGGTTTCTATTCCCATACAATCTCAGGGCTCTCGTCAAATGATTGAGTATGACAGGCAAGTAAGGCACAAGCTCTTTTGGTGTCGCCTGTTCTTCCAAAATGGAGAATGCCGAGCAAGCAGCTTCTTGTACTCGTATGTTCCGATCAAGGATACGGCGAAGAAGCTCTCGAAGCGCCGGTTCGAAATAACGAGAACGGGATTCTTGGTCATCGCATTGTGAGAGAAGCCATGAAGAGAATCGACTGATGGTCCAGCAGCTGATATATCGAATATATACATTTGAGCTCGATAAATTTGTTACAAGAAAAGGAACCAGTACTGGTAAATGTGATGTCAAGTCGTTCATGCCACCTGTTTTGTAATTGTGCGTGTGTTAAATTGATTAAGTCTTTTCTTTCTTTTTACCTTCTGCTGCAGCTCCCAAGGCTAGGATGCCGCTCTCGACCGTTTTCCATTGTTGGCTGTGAAACATGGATTGATCGAGAAGAGGCAAGAGCACGGTGACAACATGAGACTTGAAAGCCATGGTCAATGCTTCTAGTGAAGTCGCACTATACTTTCGCAATGTCCAAACAGAAAAGAGCCCATCATCTTCGATATCATCCTCATCGTCATCTTCAAGATCTTCCTCTTCATCATCATCGTTATGTATATGAATACCACTATGCTTGCGACGATATCTTGGAAGTAGCAATGTCTGCTCTTCGTCGCTTTCATCATAGTCACCAAAAGCGAGTAAATCCTCTTCAGTATATTCAAGTGACTTGAGAATGACAGGAATGGCTCTGGGCAAATAAGGTATCAAGTAATGGTGCAAATGCTCGATATTAGCAAACCGGTTCCAAAACTCGGATGCTTCTAGTGCGATCTGGCTGTTTTCTGATTGATTGCAGTAAATCATGTACTCGATTAATTGATCTAAATGCGGAAGGACATGATCCGTGAAATTATCGAGCAACATGATAAAGGATCGGCAGACTTCTTGGCGTACTTGAACTGTTTCATCTGAGGCAGCAAAGAAAAGAGACCGTAAGAAGTCATCCATGTGTTTTAATAGTATAGGCGACTTGTGAGGAATAGAATAACTGATGGCTGATATGGCCAGTACCCTGAATCGAGGAATCGGATGACTACTGAATGGGATCAATTTGTAAATGATTTGGTCCAGCATGGACTCATTTATGTCGTCATTCATGTCCATCATGTTGTCCTCACATATTTTTTGAAGCGTATCTAACGCCATCTGAGATGTATAAAAACAAGACGATAAGCTAAAGATAAAAACATAGAACGAAAAATACCTCTACAGCTAAGGGTTCAGGACTATCTAGCTTGTTGATCAATGTATGAATTGACTCTGGCCAATTCAAGACCTGTCCTCGAACAACAATGGCCGTAATAACCGAGCCAATGGCTTTTCTGACTGTACTGTCTGGATCTGGATGGTCCAGAGCCTCTAGGCTCACTTGTTTAACATAGTTCAAGGTCACAAGAGGCGTCAAATTGAAATGATTAAGCAGGTTGTTTTTCAGAGTTAAACCGGCTATGGCTCGAGTATAGCCATCTTCATGTGTCATTTTAACAAGAATATAGACTAGATATGAATTATATTCTGCGTATTCGTTAAATCGTAATAGCCTCTGTCACACATATTGTAAGCCCAAAAGAAGATAATAAAGTATAAGGAAAGTACCTGTTGAAGTATGGCTTGTTCTTTGTTACTAGGACTAATAGCATCTCGAAGAATAGTCAAAAGTTGGTTCAAGTTGTTGTTTTCAGGTTGCCATGACATTGGGATGAGGGAAAGGGGGGGATTACAGTGTTAAGAAAACAAAAACATTCAAATTTATTGGATTGAACGAGACCAGTGTAACCAAAACATTTACTTTCTAATGAACTTGCTCCGTGTTCAAGTAACGCTGAATGTATGCATAGCTTTCACGTACGCTTTCATCTTGTTCTTGTTCATCATCTTGAAGTCGTCTATCTTGTGACGTTCGTCCTTCATGAAGATAATTACGCATGTAATCTAGTTCGATAAAAGTCAATGTATTGAAGAACGGTTCATTTTCATTATATGGAATTTCAGGTAAATCATCACGAGCGATGGAGCACTCTTTGAGCCCTAGTAGCCTCAGATTCTGACATCGATCGACGAGGATACGGATCCCATTGGGTGTGAGCGAGGTGCAAAAGGAAATATCGAGGTTATGTAGATCAGGCAAACAGCTGGCAATCACCTCCAAGGTGCTATCTGTAATAGCACATTCGAGTAAAAAGAGTCCACGAATACGGGCGTGTGTCTTTAAGAATGGTATGATGGCGTCATCATCGATGACGGCATTCCCTGTGATGGAAAAATCCTGCAGTTGAGGCAATGCGCCTGTAAGATGATGAAGAAAATCGGAGGATATGGCATCGCAACAGATAAGAGTCAGATGAGTCAAGTGTGTGAATGAGCAAAGATCGATCGCTGTGTCGCTGGCTGTCAACCACTTACAGCCTGAGAGGTCCAGATGCTCAATCGCACATTCGGCAAACGGCAATAAGGTCATCGGTGTCAGATTGGGACAGGCTGCCAGAGTGAGCCTTTGTAGCTGCTGGCATTTGCCAAGGTAATGAGCTGATCGATATGACATGGGCGAACCGACGATGAGCAGAGTTCTAAGCTGCTTACAGTACTTTGAGATGGGTATTATGCTCTTGTCCGTCAGCTGCTCGGCTTGTCTTATCTCAAGGACTTCGAGGTTGGGTATCAGTTGTAAAAGACTCAACAGCTCCTCATCATGGATACTGATTGTGTAATCTAGTTTTAACATTCGTATGTAATCACCTCTTTGATGTTTAGAGTGATTTAAACATTTGATCAATTGATGAAGTGAATAGGTCGTAGGCAGTGTGGGCTCCCTCCATAATTCAGGTATTGAGGCTGAATGAAACTCTTTATTCACAAATACACAGTTATATTTTTCTGGTTGTTTAAGCAGACTGCAAATTAAGGATACGATTTCCCTGGGTAAATCTTCTATTGTAGTCATAAATGTACAGGAAAGTAAAGTTGCACCATGGCGCGCTGACCCATTTCAAAGAATAAATGCTGTCACAATAACCAATCAGATGCCGTTTTTCAAAAAGTATTGTCGCACGAGCCCTCAGGACTTTTAGGAATGCATTATTTTCAGAATAGCACATTCAGTCCTTACATTCATTGGAGTATACCTCTCTGGTTCTCTTCACTGGACTCTATGCATGCATCATTTGTTTACAGCTTAAGTGTGGTTTGATCGTCAATCGCTTTATAAGTGCTCAACTACGTGCTCTTGAGTAAATACAGGACACTTGTAATAAAAGGATTTACGATGTTTGGATAAAGCGTACACTAAAGTAATGCTCTACCTTTCTAGGTTGCCTATCATGCCAGAACGGGTTAGCACCCCCACATCAACAATTTCTCTTTTGTCATGCTGATGTTACCGATACTATACGCAAAAGAAAGCAATCGAAATTGAATGAGTGACAAACTTGTCACTTATTTGCTTTCGAGTTTTCAGCATATGTATTTTTTATGAAGGTTGCTGAAAGAAGCGAGGAAAGACTTGCTCAGTCTCAGGCTGTAAATAGGAACAGTAAAGAAAAGATTAAAGAATTCATGGATTGAGAAGAAAGCCAACGGCGATTTTACGATAAATTGTGCCTTTCTAAATAAATTTGCTTTTCACAATAACATGAAGCGTGATCAAAGAAGAGTCCACTTGTAGTGGAAAAATCGCTCAAAATAAGCTACCATCTTGAGTATAATTTCTGCACAGCTGTTATCAAAAGTCGTATCAATGAATTGCCAGAGGTGAGACAAATACCACGATTCCCCTTTGAGATTTTTTAATTTGTTTGATTCAAACAATCTCAATAAAGTGTAGACAGAACCCCCAAGATTATGTCAAGCTTTGTTACAGATTCATTTGAAACGTTTTCTTTTGGCACTTCTTCATTGAAATATTCCTTGAACAAAAAAGAACTACCATATAGTCTCGCTTTCAACACAAATACGGGAATTGTGGAATCAGTTAAATAGCACACTTCGTGTTCATCGCTTATTGCCTGAAACTTTTCTAAAGCTTGAATACTGTTTTCTTCATTGAACTTTAATTGATAATAAATGCAAAGTGTGTGATTGCGACTGATAAAAACCATAATTTTTTTTATGAAGAGAAGAAAAGAGTGAAGAAAATAAGCAAATTGAAAATATTTACTTGAAGTCATTGAGACTTTGATTGATTAACAAAAAAAACCAAGATATGATCACAGTGACAAAACTATATATCCGACATAATAAAATAAACGTCCGCCCGGATCCATTCAATCCGTTTGGAAGTGAATGGTAGCGAAAAAACCCCCTTATGGGTACAAGGGTAAAAAATGTAAACAGAAATTAAAGTGTAGGGTTATCGATGAAAGTTTAAATGAATTGCTTTAACCATACAAGAAGCATTTGACCATGAGGATGTTTAGTAGAGGTTAATTTGTTATGGTGTAGCTGATCTAATTCATGTAGTAGGGAGCATATCAGCCATCGCTGAGACACTGATTTTTTTAAAAGTGCGACACTTTAATTTTTTTTCTTGCGACATCGTTTTGGCAAAGATGTACCTCAAAAAAGCTTTTCCTGGGTACACATCCGTTCTCCGACCAATTCCGGCCCGGAATACAATGCCTTTGGAACAAGGGCGTTCTACTGGACCCATATGCAACAGCATCAGTAACCAGCAACAGCTTTGGGGGGAGATGCCACACTAATTGAGAGTGTTGCTGCAAAATAAGCATCCTTCCTTTTTCCCCTCCATTCCAAGGTAATCCATCACCATCAGACAACATAAAAGAAATCAACGATGATTGATGAATGAATTGACAACAAGAAAGAACAGATGGAACTGATACTTCATATTAGATATCATGGGTGCCTACAAATATTTGGAAGAGCTCGCTAGAAAGAAGCAATCTGATGTTTCCCGCTTCTTGCTCCGTGTTCGTTGTTGGGAATACAGGTACGAGAACACAGATTGAGAATAGATTTAAGACTAATGACACATTAGACAATTGAACGTCATCCACCGTGCTTCTCGTCCTTCTCGCCCTGACAAGGCTCGTCGTTTGGGCTACAAGGCCAAGCAAGGTTACGTTATCTACCGTATTCGCGTTCGTCGTGGTGGCCGTAAGAGACCTGTTCCCAAGGGCGCCACTTACGGTAAGCCTGTCAACGAAGGTGTTAACCAATTGAAGTATCAACGTTCCCTCCGTTCCACCGCCGAGGAACGTGTTGGTCGCAAGTGCCGTAACCTCCGTGTGCTTAACTCTTACTGGATCAACCAAGATGCCACCTACAAGTACTACGAAGTCATCCTTGTTGATCCCTCTCACAAGGCTATCCGTAACGATCCTCGCATCAGCTGGATCGTCAACCCCGTCCACAAGCGTCGTGAAGCCCGTGGCTTGACTGCCATCGGTAAGAAGTCTCGTGGTCATCAAAAGGGACACAGATTCAACAACACCAAGGGTTCCGGTCGTCGTGCCACCTGGAAGCGTCGCAACACTCTTTCTCTTCGTCGCTACCGTTAAATCATTCCTGCTTAATAAAACTTTATTTGTTTGGCTCATTATCACGTGTCAGCGCATAGATGGCGGAGGAAAAGGAGAGTAAGGGAGCAAGACAAAAAGGAAAAAGAAGAACTTTCACCCCCTTTCTTTCTTTTTTTCTTTCTTTTTTATTTTTCGCGTAAATGATTGACGTACCAAAACTTGAAACCATCGAGATCACCTTGTTTGACACGGGTGTTGCAGAAATTGCACATAATAGACCTAAACGCTATAACGCGCTTTCGCCTCAGTCCTATAAAGTATGCGTGAAATACATGTCAAAAATTATATAATAAACTTTGACTAGGATTGGTTGACAGCATTACAGTGGGCAGCCAAGGAAGACGCTGTCAAGGTGGCTGTCTTGATTGGACGTGGCAAGTATTATTCGTCCGGACAAGAGTTGGCCTTGACTGATGCAGATGAAGAAGAGTTGGATCGTAGAAGAGCTACAACACAGTAATGATTGTTTGAGATAAAGGAGGGTATATACAGCTAACTTAAAACAACCCTAGAAACGTTGTTTCCGAGATGATTCGATTCCCTAAACTCCTCATTGGTGCAGTGAATGGTATTTACATATTAATAAATATAGATGTCCCAAACTGAATATGATTCTAGGACCAAGTATTGGCTTTGGCACAACAACCCTAGCCCTATGCGATGTCGTTTATTCAACCCCTGAAGCTACGTTCGGTACACCCTTTATGAAGCTTGGTAAGCCTATATAAAAAGTAAACTAGTCTCTCCCTTTTTAAACCTTTCTCTCTCTTTCCCTTTTCTTTTTAATTATAGGTTTCTGTGCTGAAGGATGTTCTTCCGTCTTATTTCCAAGGTAATCACGTGTGTGTGTGTGCGTGCTATGATATGGGAAAAAATAATGCTGAATCTTGACTAGAATTATGGGTTCATCTAGAGCCAATGAAATGCTCGTAAGTGAAGTAGTACAAAATAAACAAGTTGATCATAACCCCAATCCAGCTTTTAGGTAGGACTTTTACAGCCAAAGAAATGGTTGATTGTGGATTCGTGAGTCGACTGATTGAAACTGAGAACTTTCGACAAAAGATCCTTGAAATTGCTAATGAGGCAGCACAATTCTCTGTAGATGCTGTGAAAACGACCAAACGATTGATACGCGGCGTTGATGTCGAAATGCTCGAACAAGTCAACGTAGAGGAGATTAAGGCATTAAAGGGGCGAATGGAAAGCCCTGATTCGCTCGAAAGTATTATGAAATTTATAGGTAAATAGAAACGAAAAAGAAAGAATTCCAAAGTAACATTTGTTGTACAGAAGAAACAAAGAGAAAGAAGAATAAGGCCAAATTATGATCCTGTGACACATACAACAGTAAAGCGGGCTCATGTATTCAAGAAGGATTGATTGGTTCATAATTGACTTGTCCCCTTTGAATCTGTATCACCTCCTTTTTCTATATAAAAAATAAGTTTTTTTTTTCTCTATCTTTCTCTCCATTTCTCTCTATCTCTTTTTTTTAATACAAAATGAAGTTTGCTATTGTCGGATTGATGGCTTTATCTCTTGTCTCTGCACAAAATGCTACTTCTGATGTTGCATCCTCTGTTGTTGTTGCAACCACAACAACCATTACACCAACATCGACTACAACATCAAATTGTGCTGTTCAGAGCGTGTAAGACATTGGCCCTTTTTGTAGGAATCAAAGACTTACTTTATATCAATAGCTTTGACTTGTGCTTAAGTAACCAAGACGATTATGTCAAGAGATGCCAACCTCAAGGTAAATAAAATAAAAAAAGATGAGGTTTGATCTTTTAAATAACTTATTTAGATTATGCCTGTTTGTGTACTGTAAGAATCAAAAAAAAAAAAAAAAGGAGTCATAACTGATTACATGCACTTTATAGACAAATAAGCAAAAGTTATCTTGCTGGGTGAATTGTCCCAACGATTCAGGCAAAGGCACACAAGAAGGAATAGTTCAAGAAGCTTGTTCAATGCCTGGTGCCAATGTGTAAGTAGCATGATGATCAAATTATATTTATATCCTAAATGTTCAAATAGATCTGTCACTCCATGGTCTAGCTCTGCAGCTCCCACTTCTACAAACATTGTTGCCAGCAGCAGTATTCCTGCCTCCTCTTCAATTGCACCTGCAACCCCTACAAAAGCAGCTTCTGGTTCTTCTGCTTTAGACATCGGAAATACTGCTTTTGCTCTTATCGGTGCTGCTATTGTTTACATGATCTTCTAATCCTCTTCTTTTTGCTTTCTTAATAATAATTTTAATCATTAAAACTACTTGTTAATCTATGCGATACATTACAGCCTTTGTCTTTCTCTCTCTCTCACGCGCGTTTGTGTATATTCATGTATGCATGCCAATCCTTTTTTGTTGTTGTTGGCTGCAGTGTATGCTTGAAAATCCATTGTATGTAAAATGTACAACACCAAGTATTTTTTTTTTAACAACAGCTACCTTGAAAGAACCAGAAAAGTCTTAAAATGTAGGTAGGAATTACACAAAAGAAATAAAATTTTAATACGCAAAAAATACGACCAAGGATACAATAGTAGAGAGATACTCAGTAAAAGAGGTGCTATCTTGTTCATTGTTTGGTACATTAGCTGCTTTCAAGCTGGTATGTATAGCTACTCGATCAGTAATATTAGTTGCTTTGGTTTGTAATTTAAGCTTGTTAAGCTAATATGAAACAGAAGTAATAAACTTAATACAGTCTTCATACGAGAGAAGAGTTAACCAACAAATCAATGCTCTTTCTCTCAAGTTCTCTGCCTTTTTGCTATCCTTGATACTTTGTTTAGGTGTAACCACATCGTCACAGAAGAAACCGTCGTTCAAATCTAATTTTACATCTTTTTGTTGTGAGGATAAAGCCTCTATTCTCTACAGCGAGCTGATTATACAAGAATGGCATTCAGAGCTAAAAGACGGAAAGCAAATTAGACTACTGCCCTCTTAAGCTTATTTATCTTACCGTTTTGATTCACAACCAAATTTTACAGAAAAAATAAAGTCAAAAAGGTTGCAACAATTGTCAGTTGGCAAAAAGTATTGTCGATTGTTGAAAAGCATTTGTCAATTTACACTGAAGTGATTGTCAGTTTAAGTTATATCAATTCATCGATTTATGCTAAAGTAATTGTCGGTTTGAGTTTTGATTTAAGCCAGCCCAAAGTGTCAGGGATTGCAAGGCTAATTATCATCGCAAGTTCTTGAAGTAGTTGTTCACTCTTTCGATTTTTTGAGATCTACAAAGTGGTGAACAGTTTCTTTTATGAGGATAAACAAGCAGTTTTTACAATGAACGGCATCTTGACTCAAACATCAGGCCCTAACACTGTTCCTCAAACAATAATACGATTAAAGAATAATTTTTAATGACCGATGAGCACATAGCATCCTCATGCTGTACTGCCCGGGTCAGATCGCAGTGAGAAGGAATGAAAAACCCTTTTGGGATTAAAGGGAAAATGCGAAAGTATTACGTATTAGGGATGATAATTAACTATCTGAAAATTTTTGCTGAATATAACGAAGACGTTTGATAAAGGGTTCACCAAGATGGTTTGAAGCTTCAGGAAACTGAGGGTGAGTTAAGTAGTCCATTTCGAGTAATATTGCACATATAGAAGGCCAACGAATGAGCCAGGCATCGGTTGATTTTCTCGCTTTCTTGGTAAGGAATGTTGGTGGTAAGAGGTTCAAAAGATAGGAAAGTGGATCGTCAATAGATTTGGGCATCTGAAGGCGGTTGTGCATATCTAAACAAGAAAAACTATGCTGTCGTGAAAAAAGTTCATTTGGATGAAAGGGACAGGCTTGGGGTTTACCAAGAGGTAACCAACCAAGTCGCCATCGTACGCAACGAGATCGTTCACTTCTTGTCATTGGTATCCGAAGAATAGGGTCGACAATTAGATCATTACGGCAGTGGGACAGAAGTTTAGAATGTTTTTCTTGGAGCTTCGAACGGTGGTTGTCAAACAAAAACTGTCTTCGTTTTCTAATAAAATTACCATGGGACATAGTTTCGAGATATTCATTGCTGAATGATGTCCATAGAGGTGATTTAGATAGCTGGGACCACTTCGAGATAAGCTGTGATTGTATGTATGGTAGCAATTTTGTTAATAATGCATCGTCGGGTAGGAAGGAGGTTCTGAAAAGAAATTGTGCCTAAAGTATGGAAATACGATCCTTCATGTTTGGTAAATTTGTTAAATGTAGCATTACATTGGTAGAGGTGAAGGGTCGCCCACCGAAGATTTGACGAATGCATTGGTTTTGGCAATTTTCGAGAGATTGAATTTCCCGTGAATTGAAGGTTGTAATTGCTAGACCATATTCCAG
>NW_019671923.1:924292-926714 GCF_002708625.1 Rhizopus microsporus ATCC 52813 | reverse complement strand
TAATGTCAAGAAAGGCTAGCACTGGATTGTAGTGTAAATGTTTGCGATGATATAACTGACATAGTTCTGTTAAACAGAGTACTTGATCAAGTGACCCCCTAGACTCACGGAAGCCTCCTTGGGCGATATCCAGTGTAGGGCTGGTGTTAAGTAGCTCAGGTTGTATACATTTTTCCAGAATTTTACGAAAGACTGAGGTCAAACTGATTGGTCGGTAATTACTCGGATCAGGTGGATCACCTTTTTTATGGAGTGGAACTATCTGACTAATGCGCCATAATTGAGGAGTATAAGACCATTGCCAACATAACTGGAATAGATAAAGGAGGATTGGTGATATGATATCTAAAAGTGGTAGAATCATGTCGCTTGTGATGTGGTCGACGTCAGGTGCCTTTTTTCGTGGGAGGTCTAAGATTACTGATTTAATTTCATCCAAGCTAAACCAACAATCGGTTAGATCGAAACATGCTTGAGATGATTGATACGTAGATAAGCAGCGAGGGATCGGGATACGCTCATTTCGCGAGTGGTTAGTGCCTGATAATGTCTGCTTTAGATGGTCTGCCATTAGGTTAGCAGCTTTTTGAGGTCCGTCTATAGTAGAGAATACCGGTTTAAGTAAGCGATTTTTCCGTATCCGTGAAAACTTAGCTATAGCCTTTGTGTATTCGCCTTTCTTCATTTTGTCACAAAACAGTTGCCAAGTTTCTTTTCTCCGCTGGGTGATCAACCTTCGTAGTTTCGCTTTGGTTTCTTGATGAAGCAACCAGTATTTAAGACAGTTGAGACCGTTTGCCTTTCTCCATTTCCGATAGTAAAGCTCTTTCATTTCGAATGTTTCCATCATTTCTGTAGTCCAAAACTCTTTTAAGCGTAGAGTATCCGAGTTTGTCTCTTGTTTACCACAGACAGTGTCAAGTGATTTATAGAGAGTGTCAACTAATGAAGTGTTGATACGTTCAATATACCTTTGAGCATCAACTTTCTGAAGTGGAAGAGAGGACAAAGGTGGCAGGATAAGGTTCAAGTGTTCCTTGAAAACTTGCTGGTACGTTTCCCTCGTCTTCTCTTTTCTAAGCTTTTTGATGTTCCAAAGTTTTCGACAGTCTGCTACTGGATCTATGTTACTAGGGATAAATGATGGTATTTGAAAA
Organism: Rhizopus microsporus ATCC 52813; assembly: GCF_002708625.1. Classification (NCBI taxonomy): domain Eukaryota; kingdom Fungi; phylum Mucoromycota; class Mucoromycetes; order Mucorales; family Rhizopodaceae; genus Rhizopus; species Rhizopus microsporus. The sequence continues at coordinate 925,557 of NW_019671923.1, read as the reverse complement.
GAAAAAGTCAAAAGCTTATGAGTTGATTCTAATGTAGATCATCTCTAACAGTTAACGTCGGAGAAGTCAAATCTATAGTACTCAGAAAGTAGTCTACAATACTGTGCCCAGAGTAACTATATGAAGTAGGCACGCCATATGCAATCCATTGATTCCAGTTAATGAGTTCGTTAGATTGAATCCAGTTGTGAATGAGTCGTCCTTTATGATTCTCTCTTGTATCGCCTGAGTACTTGCCCATTCTAGCATTAAAGTCTCCACAGATAATAGTTACTGTTGTGTTATTATAGTTAAGAGGTAATAGTTTCAAAATTTCAGATAGATCATTATCATTCAGATTGGGAGGAATATGAAGACAGTGTATCAAAATTTTAGCAGATATGACTACGGATAAAGTATACTTAGCTAATGTTGGATTTTCATGTTGGATATGGTAAATATGCTGTTTAAAAGTAGGATTTATCAAAAGGGCGATACCAAGATGGCCGCGGTTTCTTTGGTAAGTTGAATTAATCGGCTGACCGTAAGTATGAAACTGTTTCCATGTGGTGAGGCATTTGTTTGGTGGTAGAAGTCAAGTTTCTGTAATAAAAAGGAGTGACGAGTTTTCAGCAATCTTTAGTAGAGGGAATATAGCTTGCTTTGGGAGTCCAGTAGCATTAAATAAAGTTATTGACATGCTGGTCATTAATGTTGTATGCTACTAAGGTTGGCTACATTGGTCGTCGTGTCTTCAGAGAAGTTACCCATGATATCCTCGTCCATATCAAAGACATCCTCTGATCGTCCATAGCGAGAGTTGTTAAGTTGGTCAATGAATGATTTGGTTAACCATTTTTGCTGATAAAAGTAGTATGCTACTGCAAACTTTACTAGTTCGCGGATATGGAGAACAGCACGTTGAAGGCGTTGTTGTTGGATTTCACATGCTTTGGAAGTTCGTTCTTGTTCTGTAAGATCCTTATACTGTGGATCCTTAAGAGTAGAACCATTCCGGGGGTCAAAGTTGTTAGCGAAGTGAACCTGTTTAGTTTCAAGTAATTGTTTGAATTCGGCAACATAGTCATTATGGATGAGAAGAACAGCAATATTGCGGTCTGGATAATGGATATCCAGTACACGCGCATTGTTGACGCCCATATTACGTAGGTAGGAGCGAAGTTTACCCACGGGAACACGGGCTTTAGTAGAGACGTAGAGGTATTGGAATCCTTGATTGGTGGAAGGTGGTTGAAAGAAACGAGCAGCCGTTTCTTCCTTACGAA
>NW_019671923.1:874587-922447 GCF_002708625.1 Rhizopus microsporus ATCC 52813 | reverse complement strand
TCTTTCGTAAACAAATGTACAGTATTGTATAATTTTCAGCATTAATACTTGATTAATTTCACTTTGAATAGTTACAACTATTGGTTTGAAACGTTCATCACTTTCATTCTGTGAGGTGTATACTTTAAAAAAACTTTCAGTCTCTGGCCATCCATTCTGATGCACTACATAGCTGTTTTTTGGAACTGTTGTATTTGGATTTGGATAGGTTTAAACAAAGTAGAAAATACGATGAGACTGTGTTGTATCTTTATTCAGAATAAAGTGAAAAGAAAAGAGATGATAGCACAATCTATAATTATATATTAAGAAGCTGAGGTATTTAAACTGAGTTGGCTATATTTGATTAAGGTGTAACAGATCTTATAGCAGCATTAGGTTCAACTCTAGATATTGTATTTAAGTACTGAATAGTAGCGTGGATACTACAGGAACGTATGTACCAATAAGTAAGGTCACGTGCTATATAAGAGCAGCAAGTTTTATGAGAAGGCTATGATGTATCATACCAACCAAAACTCGAACGATCAGATTTATTATTTCTTGATCATTCAGTAGAAGCTGAGCTATAAGATCTGTACTTGACTTCCATTTGAATGGTAGATTAGGAGTATCCATATTCTTGTCTACTTTCGACTTATTGTTATATCTTTTTTTTTCTCAAATGCAGTTATAAGTTTACCACCAGCTTCAATCAACATTATGTACAAAAAGAAATAGGTTTCTTCTTAGCAGACACCACAAGAAATTATGGTCATCTACACCCAAAAAAATTAACGAATGATGACACCGACACCGACACCGACACCGACACCGACACCGACATCGATAGCCCAAAAAATTAACAAATGATGGCACCGACACCGATATACACGCGAAAAAATTAACGACAACAGAAAAAAAGGCGGATAGTGCCAGAAAACAAATGAAATAAACTTTTAGGACAAAATGTTTTTTTATTTTGGACGAACTACGTAAAGAAAAATGATACATAGGGATAACATTTACCTTAAGCCTAATTCTTTGTCAATGCACCTATCCCAGAACATCTCAGCATGCTTAACTCAACCTTGACAATCCTGAACAATAACTGATTGACAAGCTGCAGGAAGGAGAGATGTCAGAGTATCTGCTTGTGTCCACTTTAGGGATTTCAGTAACTGAATCGAAGTCAATTATCTTTTCGATGTCGCCATATTGATAAGCTACATCTTCCATTTGTTCTTCAATAATGTAGTAGCCGCCTGGAGGTATATAGCTAATGTAATCCATGTTGATTTCTAAAAGATTTAGTACCAAAAAAAATATAAATCGTCTAAAAACTTATTGCATTTAATCCCAAAAAAAAGTAACCCGTCCCTGTTTCTATTTTCAAATTGTCCCAAAAAAAAAATAGCGTCTCGAATTTATTTACAAGCCGTACCAATTAAGACTAAAATCCTGTACCAAGCAAGCGGAGGGGCGATAAATGTGGGAGCGACCAAAGCGATATAAACAATACCAACTGGAGTAGCATTAATTGTCAATTGAACGCCTAGCATGGAATAGTGAGTCATTTGCATATAATAGATTAATCTAATACAAAATACAAAAAAACTAAGGGCGTTGCCTTCATTGTATCCACAGTAAAGTCATTTGGTAAAGACATAACTATACTTGTCAGTAAGCGCTTCTGCTTCAAAGCACCCAATAGGAGACAGTATGCTTTTTTTTTTTCTTGTTTAGTATCCTGTTCTGTCTTGCAGGTTTTCAGAACTAGAAATATCAACTAAGGATTCGAAATACTAGGTCTATAATTGCCAATATAATACAAAGTGCCACAATGATTTATAGCCTTTGTAGATTTGCCTATTAAAAGTCTTTTCTTTTTTTGGTATTCTGGACAATCAATGAAATTGTGGCTAGTTATGAAAATCCTTCTCAAACCACATTTGATAGCGAGTTTTAGAAAGATAAATGTAAAGTTTATTTTGTTTCTTAGTATCATAAGCATGATTCAATGATTTAATGGCTGTTTCAATGTTTGACATTATTCTGTTCTCTCTTTCTTTACTTTCCCAGTTTGGCAAAAATGACTCTGACTTTGATGATGAAGCGTCAGGAAGACCAGCAACAGAGGCCTGATGAAAGATACGAATAAGATAAGCATACGAGCAAACATGTATAAAAATACCTTTTAGTATTGTAGTCGGATTCTACTGCAAAAATGTAGTCAAAAAGATCTTCATATGCGATTATCCTATGCCAATCTTCATTATTTATTGCGTTGATCAGCAACTCACTGCAGTAAACGTTACACCTACAACCTTTTATCTTAATGTCGTAAAGTAGAAGGAGAAACTATGCACTTACAGCTTTTGGACAACAAATTTTTACGAATGGAAGCTTGGATGTCTTACTGAAAGGATGTATTTCTTTTATGATAGCTGTTGTATTCGTGATTGTATTATTGGTAATGGACAGAAATTATAATGGGACTCTCTATGTTTCTTTTTATTCAGAAGGGAAAAAAGATGAAGGCTTTAAAAGTGATAGTTTCACTTATTATTGTGATTGGTCAGTTTATGTTATTGACCTTTTGTTATTGATGTCGAACTGTAATTAAACAGGTATTACAAAGTAAGGATTTATGTTTTCTTTTTTTCATTTATATTAATTTTAATAATATAAAAAAGCATATTGCTTAGAGAAGAAAAATAAGAATCCTTGCTCTCCCTCTGAAGCGGGAAAGACCAGCTACCCGGCACTTCAACATCTGAAGATGTTCTAGTAACATCCCTTCAATCTCGGAATTGGGCCAACTATAGAGTTCGAGTAAAGAGGGGAAAAAAAGGTTGGAATGAGAGTCTCCTTTTACAGTTTTTGGTTTGTTTACACTGTGGCTCTGAAAGCGTTCCTGAGTTAAAAAAATTCCTTGGCTGCATGAATTATTTTAAGTAGATCTATTATTTTCACTCCTCATTGGTTGACTTAGTAATGACAGGATCTGTCAAATTACCAAAGGTCTTAAAGGACATGCTGGATCAGCTGATATTAAGAAGGGATTTTGAAAAATTGAAAGTATTTTCTGTTTCATCCTCTGTAAGATGTTGAGGATCATCTGGCGTAAATCATCTAGTTATTAAACTCGCCGTTTATTTATTGATCTTGATACAATCGACCTTGATCATCTTAATTTAACAAGTATAAATACTCCTAAATCTAATATTTCTTTCCTGATTCTTTCTTCTGACTTTACAAAGATTATTACGATCCTCTTGTTGGCTTTTTTACTCCTAGCTGTGTCCAACTTCCGATGTATTTAGGAGTTCAGTGGCCGTATACTAAAAAAATGGGCAAGAAAATGAAATTATCAAATGTGCGGGAGCATCTATAATAAAAGGGGTAAAGTTGCAAACTACAAGCACTCTAACTGAATCAGATATCCTTTTTATTCGAAATAAATAACTCAGTGATAAAAGCTGTCATGATATCCCAACATGTATAATTCTATATTGTTTATTGAACATAAAATGAGGGATATTTATGGTTGTCATGTATTAAAACGGTAAGACTGTCATCTAGCTACGATCAACTTGATTTTAGTAATTCTCAATTTGCCTATCTTTCTTCAACATCTTAAATTAACTATAGACTTTTCTCTGACTCTCCTTTTGTATATTTATATTTTTCATAAATTTGACTTGTATTCTCTTAGAAAAAATAGCAACTCTATGCCCTTGAAGCCAATTGATACACGCATCAAGATGGATGTTTGGTTGGTAAGCATTCGTTTGAATTGCAATAAATCAACTACAATAACAAGACAATTGATTCGAAAAGTATACATATCCCATATTTGATTGTAACTGGGTTTGACAAGACTGTTAGGTAAAGAAGAAACAAGATGAAATAAGGATAAACTATATGTAAAAAAAAAGAAACCTTTTATAGTTCCTCTAGTTTATATTACATCAAGAACTATATACATAAAAAAGAGAGGGAGAGAGTAACATTCTACGCTAGGACTCTTCTACAAAAAACAGTGGGATATATCGTGTAATAATGCACACCAAGGATCTGGAAAGCGGTCATAATAGTCAATATCCACCTTCCTACTATGAATAAAATCTCTAATATCCCTTTTCACATCCAACAACTGAGGAAGGGTATCTTCGCGTCGAACTCCACGAATAGTGTTGATTACGACAAGACACTCTTGAAGCCTCTGCTGGCCTTCAATAACGACGGCTTCAACAGTTGAGGAACACTGTAGAACTAAGAGATCAATTAAATAGAGTATAATCATTGCAGATATCATGACCACTTGACCTATATTTATGCTTAAAAATCACTTGTTTCACATATACGACGGAATAGACTTACAGCGTGATGTGCTCTTGAGTTGACATAATCTTCTCATCCCATAAAGCATCAGACGTGACATCTGTGATGACCTTTCAAGGGCAATCTGCTGAATTTGCTGTAGTAGTATATCATTTTCGTCATTTGTAGGGACTGGTTGTAATATCATTACGTATATTGTATCTATAAGCAATATAAAATGTAAAAAGGCAAAAATGGCAACAGAGTCTTTTGACTGATCTAAAGCCTGTCTACACTTTGCTTCATTGAAAAAATCATCACATAATTGAAGCTCCTTGGGAATCGTTTTTCGAAAATCGGTCAAGAACTGATCCAGTTTGAATATTGTATCAAAGCTTAGAGTACAAGTGCTTCCAAGGAATACAAGGTGAACTTGTTCCTATAAAGTATTACATTAAAAACCAAATATCATACGTAAACACGACATACTTCTAGTTTATCCATAACTGGATTTGAGTACACTTCATTCAACCACTTAAGCACTTGCAGATACTCTCCTGTTTCTTTAGGTTCACATGGAAATGTATCCATCTTTGGCATAGGGCTGGGCATACGAGAACGTGGTTTATTTGCAATGCAGTCGAGCGTCAAGCGAACACAAAACATCTGTGTAAAGTGACGAGCAAAGAGAGCATAGTCTATACCAGTTTGAGCCTTGGCTGCTTCGTACTCGGACTGAAGGTCGTAACATATTTGAGTAGCTATAGTCATATAAGCGTCATATTCTATTAACTTCAATGTCATATGCATATACGAAAATAGCATATTGATCGCAATCACATTTTCTAACCGTTTATCAGGATCGTCAAACTGATCGAGCAACTTCTCTTTAGCCTTTAGATAAAAGTAGTCGCACATATCCCTTCGCTGATAGGCATTAAAGTCGAGATGATCGCAGGGCGTTGCGCAAACATAACAGCATAAAGAAGCACAGATCAAGTCATCTAGAGGCTCCTTCAACTGACTGTATCGTTTCCTGAATGATGGTTCATACAACCAGCCAAAGTAGATGTTATGGCAATTGAAATAAATGTCAACAAGCTTATCGATTAATCTACGCGAACTGAACATGACGTGGCCTAGTAATAACTTGTGCTCATCGGATCTCTTTTTCGTAGACAGTTTAGGTATAATCTTCCCTGCTAGAGAAAACAGACCTCCGTGGTCTTGTAACTTAAAATGTATCAAAGCGCTGCTGCCGTCTGGTAACCTGGTGGCGTAGTTCCCCAGGGGAGACAGATACCTAAGAGACGGCTGCTGCGATAGTAAGTCGCCGATGCTTTTAATGCCTGTCTCAATAGTAAAACAACCATTATTAATTTTGACTTTCCAATTATAGAGCAGGTTGTCGATTGCAGATCGTGGTAAGGTCATTGCATTGTTCTTGATGTACAATGGAGATTTTGTTCCCAATGTCTTTAATTCATGCTCCATTTTCTGAATTGCTTGATTTAGTTCGCTCACTTGTTGTTTTAGATAGTTCAGCTCGTTGTCTGGTTCTATCACATTATCCTCTTTGCATGGACACACTTTATCCATCTTTTGACAGCGTAAACAAGACTGGCCAGGAACAACTCGAACGCATTTACGACGCTTTCTTCTACATTCTATTGTTGTATTAATAAATGCAAGAATGATGTGTGATTCCATACCAAAGCAGGGCGTTTGTTTATCTCTCATATGGGAACAAAGACAAAAAAGAAGAGCTTTTGGTATGATGGCTGGGTTTTATGTGCTATTGTTTCCATAAATGCCTATAAGCACACTCCTTTCCTTTCCGTTCTGAAATTCCGAACATTTATGGCAAGAGAGTATCTGTGAAGATAACAAATTTCAAAGATATATTCTTTGCCTTTTATTTTAATCCAAATCAGCAATAAAGCAACCAGTTGTTTCTATGAATGTATCAATAGGGATAGCTAGCTTCCAATCGATATGACCAGCGCCGAGATAGATAACAGGTGGCTATGCGTCATATAAGTGTCTATTTCTGTGTATATTCTATATTTTTTACCTTGAGCTTTGTAATGGATTCAGCAAGGATAATAGGAATAGGCTGCTTCATTCCATAAGGAGACACTCCACCCTTTTCGAAGCCAGTAAGCTTGAGTGACACCTAGGATTGTATTATTGGGATTGTATAATCTCATAAGACTAAAGATTTTTTACCTCCGGGTCAGCAAGACGGAAGTTGTAATACTTTTTACTGATTTCCTTATTCTTCAAGTTACGACAGTAATTTAACAACTTTTGTGTGTTGACAGGAGAAACATACTAGACTTCTTTGTTATCACCCAATCAATCATTTTGAATCAAGAGAGAAACTTACTTGGGTAATAACAGAGTAATATCTAGAGTACAAAGGGTCTATAAAAGAAAAAGAGTTGTTGGATATTTTCATTTCTTCTCTTATTTTACCTGATATGTCTTGATGTGTACAGCGAGTGTTCTCAATAATAACACTTTTACACATGTGCTCTTTGGATGGTGCATTGACTCTAAACCTATAAAGATGTAAATCATGTGATGCTTCATAGACCCCTTTATCCATCTTACGCTCTTTGTTGAAGCTCCCAGTCATAATAATCATGCTCCACAGGGATAATTTGACATTTATCAAGAATATTTAAAGCCTTTAATGATTCTTTTACCTATTTTTTTTTAAAAGTATAAGCAATTATTTAAATACTTCAACAAAAAAGTGGGCTTTACTATACGTGTTGAACAACTTTAGGGCATTCCTTAGATGTCTCCCTTTGACATTCTTCTTTCCAGTGTGTTACATATTCTTCAGAAAGAGTCTCATACAGCGAGCTAATATCTTTTTGTAAGTCCTGTTTTAATCAGGCTTAGTTCAAAATAATAATATAATTTAAGTTCTTTTACTCTAAGTAAATTTCGCTGATCTTGAGCAAGGTCCTTGACAAGCATTTTAAAGCAACACTCTATGTTCAAGCGTGCCCAAGACTGGGACTTTTGAACATTGATTGGTGTGACTGTAGTTTATGGGGACTCGCTGAACACAGGTGCATTTTCTCTACATTGAATAAGCACCTTGTAAAGAGAAAAACAAAAAGTAAATCTCAACTGAGCATGCAATATATAGCATCTCTGGTACATGATTCAGTTTATTACTTGAAAAGTAAAGATATTATCTCTATTCTCTTTTGTCTTACGTTGGAATGATCTGTTTCCAAGGTGACATTTTACCCGTAAAACGCCACTGAAGCGGTAATTGAATCACTAAAAATATATAAAATCGGGTCATTTGAGTCCCATCCCCCCTCCTCTCTTCTCCTTCACGAAAAACTGTTTTTTTTAAAAAATGGCAAACAAGTTGCAGAATTACAAATTACCTGAGCAAGTGAAGCTTCTTCCACAAACCTCACAACTCAAGGGGCTAATGACTATTATTCGTGACAAGAATACCCCTCGAGCTGATTTCATTTTCTATGCTGATCGTATTATTCGTCTTCTTGTCGAAGAAGGTTATTAAAAGAGAAAATTTTGGATAACCGTGATTTGATATTAATGATATAAATAGGATTGAACCATTTACCTGTGGTCGACAAAGCAGTTAAAACTCCCACTGGAAATGAATATAAGGGCATTGCATTTGAAGGACGTATCTGTGGCGTGTCCATCATGCGAGCTGGTGAAGCAATGGAACAAGGTTTGAGAGAATGTTGTAGAAGTGTTAGAATTGGTAAGATCTTGATTCAACGTGATGAAGAAACACACCAACCAAAGGTAAGGAAATGCTTACAAATCAACTTGTTATATGCATTACTTAGATTATTCCAGTTATACTACTCAAAACTTCCTAAGGATATTGCTTCTCGTTATGTTCTCTTATTAGATCCAATGCTGGGTAAAAATATAAAGTTAACAATGATGCAGCCTTGACTAACAATGGATATCTTTATTAAGCGACGGGTGGATCAGCAATGCAGGCAGTACAAGTGCTATTAGATAACAATGTAAAGGAAGAGCGCATCATCTTTTTGAACTTGATCGGTTCACCTGAAGGTATCGATAATTTTATTGCTAAATACCCTAAGGTGAAAATTGTCATTGGAGAATTGGATGAAGGCCTTAATCCTGATAAATACATTGTCCCTGGCTGTGGTGATTTTGGATGCAGGTATGATCTATATAATTATTGAATACACATGTATCATAACCTATATTTATATATAGGTATTTTGGTACTGATTAAAGACAATAATAAACGGTGTATTCTTTTGAAAATGACGCCTTTTAATTTGCTGCTTAAAGTAATGCCCATGTATCACCCAATACTTTCCTTTCTTAGCAATGACCAACTGTGCCTATTTTTGTATTCTTTTTTTTTCTCTCTTTTTTTTTCTTTCTTTCATATAAACAATGTCTCTCTTGGATGACTATATGGAATCCTCAGAAGCCGTTCATGGCACACCGACTTTACAGTTTGGTGCTGATGCCTTCTTGCTACCTAATGGCTTTGATGGAATCGAAAGCGTCAGAGTAATGTAACCTTTTAAATACTTGGTCCATACACCTTAACACTCTAAGCTACAGCTTGAAACAGGATACGTATCAACAGGCTTTGGCCAAATAGAGGAACCGATATTCGCTTTAGACTATGTTCAGTTTCAAATGCCTGCAAAACTCATTGACATGGCAGTTTCAAACAATATTCTTATTGTCGCACTTGAGTCGTCTCGCTTGTTAAGAGTTGATTTGGATAATCCACTTGAAGTAGAAGGTAATACTAATAATGTATATAAGAAGCTATTGAACTAAATATGACTAGAAATTGAAATTACACGTAAACAAAGTGATGGGAAAATAGCCAAGATATTCTTCGATCCAACAGGAAGACACCTTATTATCACAACCGATCATGGAGAAAACTATTACTTCTATGAAAAGTGGCGTAGGACAAAACCATTGCCTAAGTTTAAGGTAAGACGATATGAAACGTACAAAAGGAGAGAGAGGAAAGTAGTAACAGAATCTAGGGTGTCACCATCACGTCGATTGCATGGAACAAACAAGCAACCCTAACAGACCCTTCGACCCGAGAGATACTGATTGGAACCAAAAACGGATTGATCTACGAGACATGCATAGAGCCAACAGACGAATACTTTAAAAAGGAAGAAAAGTACTTTAAGCAAGTCTATTCGATCCATGAATCGACGATGCCCATCACCGGTCTCTATTTTGAACAGTTTCCAGTGAACAATAGAAAATACTTTGTGATGGCAACGACGTCTACCAGAATATATCAGTTTATTGGGTTTGTCGGCCCCAATACGAGTAGCAGCAGCAGTAGCAGTAATGGATTGCCCTTGAGCGGTAATAGCGATATTATTGAAGATCGTGGAGAACGCGCTATATTTGAAAACCTGTTTGCAAAGTACGATGTCAATCCCGGGTTTCAGGAATTGCCTGGTGATCTACCGCATAGTGAGCTTCATTTTTTCAGTCGATATCATGAATTGCAGCAACAAGGAATCGCAGAGACATTTGCTTGGTTGACAGGACCAGGTATCTATCATGGGTCCCTCGTGTTTGGATCACAAAACAAAGGTGATAGCGTCATAGATGATGTACAGTTGCTTCAGTAAGTTGTGAAATCAGGAAAAATAAGGATTGGTTTAAATACAATTGCTTAGGTATCCAGCTACACCCTCTGATGATGACTTTAGGAAGCCTGTTATCGACATTCCAATCTCGGTGGCATTGACCGAATTCCATTTTATATTACTCTACAAGGATCGAGTTAGAGCCATTTGTCAGTTGAACGATCAGATCGTGTATGAGGAGATGATACCTGTTGTAAGTTTAGTGATGAAATGAATGGGTTCAATTAAACTTATATCATGTAGGCACACGGAGAGCGTGTTGTGGGTATGACAGTCGATGATATTAAAAAGACCTTTTGGATCTATACGACACTGGCCATGTACGAACTCACTATCAATAACGAAGAAAGAGACGTGTGGAAACTATACTTGGAGAAAAAGAAATACAATTCTGCCCTGCGATACTGTAAAGACCCAGCACAAAAAGATAAAGTATTTACGGCTCAAGCGAGGGATTATTTTGGGCAGAGGCGATACAAGATGAGTGCTGAGACATTTGCAAATAGCACGGTGCCCTTTGAAGAAGTCGCTCTCATGTTTGTTGAAAAAGATGAAGTGGATGCTTTACGAGTATACCTGATGAACAAGCTAACCAGGCTACGTAAAAGTGTATGTCGTAACGTATACAGAGTTTACCTTTATTAAGCATTTGCTTTGTAGGACCAAACACAAAAGACAATGATTGCTACATGGCTAGTCGATCTCTATTTGTCTAAATTGAATGATCTTGAAGACTTTGCCTCATCAGCTCATTGTGCACCACCATCCAATGATACGAGCAACCCTGAACCGAGTGCAGAATACTTTCTTGATCAGTTAGAAGAGATACGGGACGAATTTAAAAACTTTTTAGAGATGTATAATGGATACCTACACAGACCCACTACGTACCACTTGATGGCCAGTCAAAACCGTACGAATGAATACTTGTTTTTCGCATCTCTTATTGGCGACTATGAAAAAGTCATCAGTTATTGGATTACTGAAAAGAACTGGACAAAGGCCTTGGAGGTCTTGAGTAAGGAGGTATAAAAGGCATATATGACGAAAGATGATATGTAAAATGACTTTGTACTTTATAGGCTGATCCAGATGTGTTTTATAAATTTTCACCAGTCTTGATGGAAAACGAGCCATATGAAACTGTGAATGTGTGGATGCGACAAAACAATCTGAATCCAAGGCAACTGATACCAGCCTTGTTAAGATATGATCATAAGAAAGTATCTGAAAAATATGCACAGGTAAGGGATATCAAAAGGAGGGGTGGTTTTTATTTACTAAATGAAAAACATTAGAATCAAGCAACTCGATATTTATCGCATGTTGTTACTACTTTGAATAACACTGATCCAGCCATTCATAACTTCTTGCTCACTCTTTATGCTACCCAAAAGACATCAGATGAGACAGCCTTATTAGCCTTTTTGAAAAATGAGGTAAATACAAAGCATACCTATTTATAAGACTGACATTTTTTATTCTTAGGGATTTGAAATGCATTATGACTTGGATTATGCGTTAAGACTATGTACACAAAATGGTAGGACTCAAAGCTGTGTACATATTTATAGTCAAATGGGTTTATATGAAGAAGCTGTCAACTTGGCTCTCAAGGTAAGTTTCGGTCCTTCTTTGGCCTGAATGATATTAAAGATAATTTTATAGAACAATGACCTGGAGCTTGCACGAATTAATGCCGATAAGCCGGATGATGACGAGATGTTGCGTAAAAAGCTCTGGTTAAACATTGCTAAGCATGTTATTCAAGAGAACAAAGATACAAAAGGAGCTCTTGAATTTTTAAAGCAAAGCAACTTGTTAAAGATTGAAGACATCCTTCCTTTCTTTCCTGATTTTGTGCTAATTGATGATTTCAAGGTAGACTTGTGTATTGTTCTGTTTAGCATATTAACTGTTTTTATATAGCAAGAAATATGTGAAGCGTTAGAAAAATACAATGACACGATCGATGATATCAAGGCAGAAATGGAAGAGGCGACTAAAACAGGCGATAGTATTCGTTTGGATATCCGAGAGCTTAGAAGCAGGTAAGATGAACATGTATGGTTGTATAGCATACTTATTTGTAAACAGATTTGCCCTTGTTAATCCAGTAGAAAGGTGTTATCTCTGCAATTCTCCTTTATTCAATCGTGAGTTCTACATATTTCCCTGCCAGCACGGTTTTCACGCTGACTGTCTAACAGACAAGGTATACGTTGGATAAATCATTGGGTGAATGATACCTAATCTTGTATAGATGTATAAAATTCTACCTGCGAGACATATCAAGCGTTTGAAAGCAATTCAAGACTACATGGCTAAAGAAACCAATCCGGTCAGTCAATCACCCGTGGGTCCTACAGCAAAATTGATGAACACTGCGAAAAACGTGATATTCTCGACAGATGCAGCCATAGCAGAAAATAAACAAGAGCATGACTTGGTTATGGGCAAAATTGATCAATTGCGTGAAGAATTGGATGACGTTGTGGCAAGTGAATGTATTTTATGTGGCGAAACGATGATCAAGTCTGTTGATCAACCCTTTATTGACGATGATGAATTAGACGTTATCACAAGCTGGGCCATTTAGATTTTCTTTTCCGCCCCTTCTTGGATGAATGTCAATAAGTATATACCTCTAATAAAATACTCCCTCTCTCTGTCACTATAGCTCTTCCTCAATAATAATATCTTTTTAGCCTTTATTCTCGGTCATTGAATGTGTTGACTTTAGTTTCCCGCCAAAAAAACAATGAAAAAATTTGATTTGAACCACAAGTTGATATTTACAATCGGAGAAGAGTAGTCTGAGCAAAAGACGAGCCAATCGAGGGTTCTTTGGACCGGGTAATCTCTGTGCGGCGATTACCCTACAACTTGCGTGTTACTCGCGGGCTATTTTTTTATGGGCTTGTTTGAGTGTCAAACCAGGTTAAGAAATAGGTAGAATGTCTTAACGCCCTATTCTGACCGCTTGTTTTATCACAGGCAGTCAGAGGGCTGGTGATTCTTATATTTTTATTTGTTGTTAAAAGAAAAAAAATCTCTTATAGTATTTCAATTTTCAATTGATCGATTCTGGTATTAAATTCAATGTAGTCAACGTTGCCGCTACACATTATCTGTGATGCTGTCCAACAAAGCTTTTCGATCATCTTGGTTTGTGTTCTTTTCAAGAAGATAAAGAGATAAAAAAGAAATTTGTTTATTCTAATTTTATGCTGTCAGTTTGATTAACAAACATGCAAGAGCACGTGTAATTATGATGCATTTACATTTTGTATCAGAGGAAGTGAACTGGACAGCCTTAGGTTAGGCAGAGAATTTGATAATCCGCTTTCGGTAGGGCCATTGTTGCTAGATCTATCCTCGCTGTTGATGCTAGTACTCTCATGGTTGCTCAATATCTCATACGTATGACGGTAAATGCGTGTAAAGGGATTGTACTGGGCAAGGATAACTGAAAGGTTTCTTATAATCTCGTGGTCCGTACTTTCATTTCTTTCTGAATGTCTCTGAGCAGCATATGAAGGACCATAAATGTACATACATACTAGTGCTATAATGAATATTGTATTCTTTTGATCTTTGATGTGAAGACTCTCGGCAAGAAAACGGCAAAAGTATATTGATGTCATCAAGAATTTGTCTACGATCATATTCAATAACGTCGCAAACAAAAGGAAAGCAAACTACGACTACTTTTTAATGCAAGTGTTTACACTACAAAAGTAATCAGTACTCATCCACCATCTTTAAAAAAATTACTCACCTGACCAATTGAAGAACTTTTGTACGATTGGTGCATAGCCCGCTATGATCTATTACAGCTAAACATATCTTTTGTTCGGAAGAAGATATGACGTTGATCATATCTATACAAATTTAATGATATTAATATTTTTAAATTCACATAGAAATATACACGTATACTGCCCTGGGTATTGCCGCGTTGATAATTCTCATTATTTGCCAATATCAACGTGGCAAATAATAGTATTCACAAATTGCGTCAGTTGTGAATCACTTCCTAAATTATAGGTATTAGAGATGATATTAAAAGAGGTTATTATTTACTTTACTCAGCAGTGCATCTTCACTATCTTCGTTGTTTGATTCAAGAGCGGATGAAAGGTGCTTTTTATACGTGAATGGATTATAGTTAATTCATGAACTTGGAATCAAAAAGAGATTTCTTGCGTGTAGTTGACTTTGGTTTTAGACCATTGTGCGAACTGGGTTTTCGTGTTATTGTCGAATAAATAGCCTACCTTGATAGCATAAGAATACGGCAAGATGAAATAGGTCTTTTTATGAACAGAGAAAAGAAAGAGATTCATGAAAAAAAAAAAGAAATTGATCATTATGTCATATGACGCGCCATCAAATACTACAGACTATAAATGCCATGAATCAGTGTTGTAGGCTTAGTAATAATATCTTTGTTTGTGTAAGAAATAGATATTGATTATATTACATCAAAGGATATATAATTTTCTTTAACATAAAAGTAGAAATACGGAATTTACCCTATAAACACTTGATAGTATGAGAATGAACAATACAATGAGGCTGACCACAAAATATACAACGCGGCATATCCATCTTATTGGTCATAATTATTCCTGCTTGCATATAAAATTTGTTAGCTCATCGACACATATCTATATTTCTTCTTTCAAGACATGCCACGACAGCTCTATATCTCTTTTACTTTGTACTTTTATAGCCTTGTGTAGGAAGCAGCTCAAACTCAAGCTCAACTCAAACAATGACGGATATACCAAATTACACTTTGAGCTTTGTGATCTTGGCTGTAACCATTCTTTTCTTTATTTGTTCGAATTGTACAACTTTAATACAAAAAAAGAAGTAAATCTCGACATAGGGAACATGTTGAATAGGATGTTTCTGCTAATTTTTCTTCATGTTCAGCTATTTGTGGGCCGACCAATAGTCTTGAACTAAGATTTGTACCTGTACTGTTCTTGGCTCCAACTTAGAACCTAAACTACATCTTTTGTACTGTTTCTAGAGTGAACGTCGACCAAGTAAAAAACACTTGGCCATGCGACGTCATTTTTCAAAGAGTGAGACAACTTGTTTTTTGTGTGAAATCATTTTGCCAAAAGGCGTATGCTTGCCTTCGCCCTCTCTCTTTGTTCTTTAATAACTACGCAGTTACTGTATTCATAAACGATGAGGTATCCGTGAACACAAAGACCGGGTCATTGATCTTTTTCGATGCCAAGATTCAAGTATGTAAAAGCAATGTTGATTTTGATATTAAATAACTATTAAAGTAATACTGATGGCTGTTTCTATTGCTGAGAGAGGTAGAATAGTACAAGTAATTGACAGTCTTAAATTAAATAAGCAAGCTTTTTGCGAGATATATGCCGTTCGGTAAAATGAGAAACTTTAATTTTTTTTGGCCCTTCACACTTTATATATGTATACAGATGCTGCAGTGAACTCGATCATGAACAGACTTGACTTTGTCTATGCATGGAAACAACAACAAGGGGGTGATTGATGAAAGGACTAAGGACAGCTGGTATCTACCAAGTGGCATTACTCCCCATATCTCGGTCAGGTATATAACAGACAGGTGACCTTGGTGTCTCTAACTGATATCTCTCGTTCTATCAATTTAGTTTCTTCAGGTTAATCTATTGGTCTGTGCTTCAGATAAACTCATTATTTTTATTGACACTCAAACCACTGAAAGTAAAACTTAATCAATTAAAACTCCATCTTTTTTATTCATGCAGACTGATCACTACTCATTATCATCAGCCGTGCCATTAAGATAGAAAAAGAAAAAGAAAGAAAGAGAAAGAGAGATTAGAGTTTGATGATCAAGGTTCGAACGGTGTTTTCTATATAAAAAGATACAACACACAGATATCAAGAAGAGTGATTGATACTAAAAATAACAGAAACTCATGAGACCGTTTATGCTATTCTTGATATGTTACTGTTTGGGTTATTGATGCATTTAATTGTACAAATGGTTGATCAAGGAACATAACAAACTCAATAAAAAATATATATTTAATGACCGAATCCATCTGCTGATTAAACAAAACTACCAAAAAATGAACATCATCCCTTTTTTTTCTCTCTTTCTTTTTCTTTTTTCTCTTTTACAACTACTGTTACTCCTCCTTTTTCATACAAGTTGTGTATTATTTTCCCTTCTATCCGTTATTATTTTAAGCAAAAAGAGTAATAAGGCTTTATGCGTTTTAATCATCATTACAAGGGAATTAACTTTTTGTCCTAGTTATTTTCAAAAATGGCACATGGTCCAATGTTTGGAATGAAAATAACAGGTAAGCACATTAAACATAGATATAAATAGGCGTAGTTTATCTTTTTATTCTTTAGGTGGTAACAATGATCGTACCACGGTTCATGAAGAAGCAGCAAAAGATGGTAGAACAGGTCAAGACATCACATTTAAGTATACAACCTATAAAGTAGCCGGTAATGGCTCCTTTGGTGTGGTGTATCAAGCCAAGGTAGTAGAAACAGGTGAAAGTGTTGCTATCAAGAAAGTATTCCAGGATAGACGTTTCAAAGTAAGTCATTTAAAATATATATAAATATATACGTGTGTTTGATAGTAATCTAATTCATTAGAACCGAGAATTGCAAATTATGCGTTGTGTTTGGCATCCTAATGTGGTTGCTTTAAAAGCTTTCTTTTATAGCTACGATGAAGTGAAGGTAAATGACTTGTGAGTTTGGAATGAGGTAATTGACACGGTGTTTAACAGAAAGATGATCTCTACTTGAATTTGGTACTCGAATATATACCAGAAACTTTGTACCGAACCTCTCGTAACTATGCAAAAGCAAGACAGCCTGTACCTATGTTTTATGTGAAGCTTTACACATACCAGTTGATGCGCGCTCTTGCTTATATTCACTCACTTGGTATATGTCATCGTGATATTAAGCCTCAAAATCTACTGATCGATCCAAACTCTGGTGTGCTCAAGTTGTGTGATTTTGGAAGGTAATGAAAAGAGAGAGAGAGGGAGAATGACAGAAAAAAGAAGATATGTTGTATACTGAAGACCCTTACATTAGTGCAAAGGCGCTTCATGCAGGAGAACCTAATGTATCTTATATCTGCTCCCGTTATTACAGAGCACCCGAACTTATCTTTGGTGCCACGAATTACACATGCAGTATTGACGTATGGTCTGCAGGCTGCGTAATGGCAGAATTGATGTTATGTCAACCTTTATTTCCGGGAGAGAGTGCTATTGATCAACTGGTGGAGATTATTAAAGTATTAGGGACACCTACCAAAGAACAGCTATTAGCCATGAACCCATCTTATACAGAACATCGCTTCCCTCAAATCAAACCTCATCCTTTCTCTAAGGTATTCCGTCCACGCACACCTGATGATGCAATAGCCTTTATCACCAAGACCCTACAGTACGAACCTCTGAAACGTCTTACAGCATTCCAGTCATTAGCTGATCCATTTTTTGATGAGCTTCGAGAGCCTAATAAAAAGATGTTGAATGGAAAGGACTTGCCAGAATTATTCAACTTCACTCGTCACGGTAAGAAGTTAATATAGAAGAGAAAAGAGAGATGACATTAACTCTTTATAGAATTATCGATACAACCTGATTTGATTTCAAAGCTAGTCCCACCTCATGCAGAACCTGAACTATTAGCAAATGGCATTGACGTTCATAATTTCGTTCCTATATCTCCAGAAGAGATGAGAAATGTTGATGTACCTCGTTAGATCTTTCTTTAATACGTTCTCTTTTTTTTCGCTTTATTCTAACTTTGTTAAATATATTTTATAAATATACTCTATATACTCACATTTATAAATATGCACCTGCCCTCTTTCACTCACTCACTCACATATACACCTCCTCCTTCTCTCTATTCTACTTTTTTAATAAACAAATATATAAAAAATAAATAATAAAAGTCTATCAGGTAGTCATGAGATTATGTGTGCCATAATGAGCGACAATCTTTATTCTATAGATATGATTCATTCGATACATTTCCTTAAACGCAACCCCGATGAATTACAAACAATATTGCAGACAGGCACCACTGTCAAATTGTGACAGATTGCTATGCATGTCACACGGACTGTGAATATCACGACCATATTATTAACCTGGTAGCTTAGTGGGAAAACTGACAAGGAGCAAATCAGAATCAGCTGTACCTTAGAGATCAGAGAAAGTTAAATCAGTAACAACATTAATTTTCACTCAAACCTCACTTTAAATATTCAACTCTTCTTAATAAAAAATGTACTTTATCAGTCATTAACTATCTTGGGGACTTTACACATCATGAAGCTGAATGCAAAGATGTCTGGCGTCATTCATTATACAATCAACTGAGGTAATAAAGATTTCCCCAGTACAAGGTATGAAACATGTACAACGGGTTTTATACCATCCATCACATGAAGCGTTCTACTATTCCTCGGCGTTTTCATGCCCTCCTCTTCCTTCTCACTCCTTTTCATTTTTACACCTTGTTTCGTCAGATTGAAAAACTATACAAAGGAAACTGCCACTATAGGATGTGTCATGGGCAATGCATTTATACCTACAACTTATCACTCGGAAATAAAAAAGAGCTTATAATGCATTTATTAAAGAAAATCCCCGGTTTGTACCTCTGAAAAGCAGAAGCTACTGAGTTGGTAGATTTATTTCAGATAAAGTGATTTGTGGAACAAACTAACAAGACTAACAAAGCATCTACAGTGCGACTAGATAATACTTCATATCAAGCCAACAACGCTGATTCATGACATTGTTAAGGTATAGTATTTGATGACACGTCATATTAATACACCTCACTGGATGTAATTGATTGACAACATTTATTCTTGCATATAAAAATCAATTCCCCTTTTTGCCATGGATCCTTTTTTTTTACTCTGCTTACAAATGACTACCAAGAACCTTATTCCGTCTTGCTGTATTTCTAATTTCCGAGGTAAAACAACCATTCTTCGATAATGTCACACGAAGGAGGAGGTAAATGGGCGTGTGGATACCTATAGCTGAAGAACGACCAACTATTGTGTTTAAGTTCTTGTCGAGAACGTCAATGTCACTGAAGTGCTCAGGAGATTTAGAAAGCAGTCCATCGCCGAAGTCGAAAAAAAAGCAATGATATAAACTGCTTGAGAATCCTGTAGGCATTCAAAGAGTTACTTTCCATCTTTCTCTTCAAACACTAACTTCAACTGGACCAAATTTTTTCGGCCTAGCTCTCTTTCGCACATTTTCCCTCTCAACAGGTTTGATGTTGGAAAATATGTTACCAGATACTTCGACAACAATACCCGTCAAGCTTTGAAGTCAGTAGCTAGCGGTACAAAGCCAAAAAAAAAAAAAAAACAACCGTGCATCTACCAAGGCAGTCGTATACTGCAAAAATAAAGCTGATATAAGTTGAACCATTTCAAGCAAATAGCTTTTTTTAACAATATTTGCAAATAGGAGGGAGATAGTAGTGATAGCTATAATACTGATGATGATAGTGATAAAGAAGGAGGAGAACCCATAATGAGTATGGTCAGAGACCTTGTTAGACATAAGAAACAGTACCACGCTTCTATTGCGGATAGCTTCGAAGCTACATTTACTGAAAAGCACTTGATATCAGCTATCCAAACAGTATTGTTGAAATATGCAAGCGAAGGTTTTCTTTATGCCATGTGAGTGTATACCTTATTATTTTTGTTTACTATACTAACTGCCGTATATCATACTCATGGATAGGATGGATAAGCCAGAAAAAATGGAAAGAAGCCAAATTTTATGATTGGTACAAAGGTCAAAAGCAAAGAAGTTTACTTCTTTTTTTGCTGAAGTAAAAAGGCCGGAAACAACCAGAAATTATCAGCATGAAGGCAATTATACGAAGCTAATGAGTATACTCTGGTTTTGGGTGTCCTGTACCAAAAAAAGAGCATGCTATCTAATACAAATACTTTGATAGGCTTCAGAGGTGCGCTTTTCCAAGTGAAGCTTCTTGCCGATGGAATTTACATGCCTATGGCATTCGAACGTTTCTCGCTTTTTCGAAGAAATTTACCAGCCTTTACTCTTGCCTACAATTGCTACGGCCCTTTGCTTTGTAAAGGTATTGATTGCAAACAAACTAATTTTAGCAACAGTACACTAACGTATCCCATACAGTCTGAGCTTGGAAAGTTTGTAGACGAAGTAAATCAAAAGAGAAAGAGAGAAGAGAAGATAGTGAGGAAAGAGCACATGCACCTTTCTTTTGAAACGAAGCTTGTAGCAAAGAAGAAGACGAAAGTCAATAAATAAGTTTTACATCCACACTGTAAGATTATTATACACAGAGAATACTATTTGTTGAATGTGTTACTCATGCTCAGAAGTAAATGAGTTAAGGTAGCCGGGATTTCTTTGAGATCTTTTGTAAGCTACCTTCCCAGTTTCTTGGTAGTATTTTCACCAACGCATAACAGCATGAGGGTTTATTCGAAGGTCATTTGCATGCAAAGTCACTTTTCCTCTTTCCATAGGACCCTCTCTGGCTTAGTCATTGTAGTCTTTGTACACGCTGTTGTTTATTGATTTGGCCACTTGTACAGCGCTTTTGTCGTATTTTTTGCTGTAGTTTTCTTCTCTGCTAGTTTGAGACTCAAGTAGGACTTTTAGCTCACCATGGTTTCGAGTACTACGCTTGGACCACCGGTATCGGCCAGCACATCTTCCATCGAATAGAAAGCTCTCTCTCTCTCTTCATTGTGTTCATGTTTATAAAAAAGTGTGCTTATTATTATATTGTTTAGTTAAAGAGTAGAAGAAAGAAATAAAGCTCTTACATCATATAGCCGACAATAATTTCTCAGCAACGCTAACTTGACTTGACCCAAAAAGACAAAGTAAAATTTCGAAAACAACAATCATGCTTTAGGTAGCGCAAGTTTAATATACTTTATATGAGACTAGGTCGCACGCAATTAACTGAAAAAAAAAAAAAAAAAAAACATATATATATATATATATATATAAACTGGAGTTTTATGCTAAAACAACCCCTCCCCAAGTTTTTCTCATGAAAGTTTCGACTATTGCCACTTCTTTTGTAGTAGCTGCATCATTTGGTATTGAAGTAGTATCTGCAGGGTACAGCTATGTTACTGGTGGTGCCTCAGGTTCTGCACAAGCTACACGTTACTGGGACTGCTGTAAGCCTTCTTGTAGCTGGAATGGTAAAGCCAAGGTCTCTTCTCCTGTTCGGTCATGTGCCAAAAACGGCGTTACTCTTATTGGTGACAACGTTCAAAGTGGTTGTGCTGGTGGAGGTATATATTCATTACTCAGTTTGCATTTTATTCTCATTTCTCTTTCTGTTTAGATGCTTATGTCTGTAACAATAATCAGCCTTGGGTTGTTAACGATAATCTCTCTTATGGTTTCGTTGCTGCTAGTATTCCTGGTGGCGGTGAAGACCGCTGGTGCTGTTCTTGCTTTGAATTTACTTTCACATCTACTGCTGCTAAAGGAAAGAAAATGGTTGTTCAAATTACCAACACTGGTAATGATCCCGGAACCGAAACAGGCACTCACTTTGATTTGCTTATGCCCGGCGGTGGTGTAGGCCAATTCAATGGCTGCAAGCCTCAATGGAATGCTCCTGAAGATGGCTGGGGTGTTAGATACGGCGGTGTCTGGAACGCTGACATGTGTAAGCAATTGCCTGCTCAACTTCAAAAGGGTTGTCAGTGGCGCTTTGGTTGGTTTAAAGGCGCTGATAATCCTACACTTACTTACAGAGAAGTCACTTGTCCCAAGGAGATCACTGATGTCAGTGGCTGCAAAAGGCTATGATTCCTTCCAGAACCCAATTGTTCTTGATTCTTCATCCTTTCTAAAATAAACCATATACCATTTACATTGCAAAGTATACAAAGGAATAAAAGACTATTCTTTTTAAAAATGCTAAATAATGGGTCATCTTGGTTAATAGTCACAAAGATGTATTGTCTGAAGGGCAACATAACAGTTGACTGATATTTAGTAATTGCTTAAAGTTATTGTTGGGAAAGACCGAAATGGTTAATCTCATCCTATGAGATTACTTAACAGCCATATCAAACTTCTGATGCCGCACCTATTAGGTGCGCAGTAGCCCGTTTCCTCCACAGTCCATAACAGGATAACAAAAGATGATTTAGACTCCTTTTTTCGTCTTGCTCTATTGAACCCAAAGGGTCATTTACATCTTATTGACACGATGACACACTCTCTAACTTCCAAGGAACCTGATACTGACTCTTGTTCTTTCATAATTACTCATCAGTAACCATATTGTTTTTCTTCACACACCATTTTCCTTTTTACTCCCGAGGCTCATAGAAAAGGGGATTTTGTATTTTGCTTTTATAACGAAACTAATCTAGTCCGCTTAACACACTGCGCTGCTCTCAATTCGACTGAAGCATTAATTAAATCCGTCGCTCCGACCGAATAACCGCCATCTTACACGATGCTATTCCATAGAAACTAACAATATAGAATGGTTTCAATAAAAAATAAGAGACCTTTAATATAAGAGAACATTCTAGAGTGGCTGATTCAGAAGTAAGCCTAATGTGCATTGACAAGAATGCAGATGCACTACATAGAGGATGCTTTTATCAAAAGAACTTTGGGCCAAGAGTATATGTGACCATTAGCAGAAGCATGATGATGCGGAAAGATGTTCTTATTACATGAAGCTTGAGGAAAGGGTACAGAAAGATATATATGACAGTTGCTTGATCAACAGCTTATGGGATGTGCGACGAGCATTTAACAAAAATAAGCATGTCAAATATGAAGAGAGATAAGAAAATGTTAATCAAATTTAACAGAAAGAAAAAATAACTAGTAAGCATACTGCATATGTTGTAGACGGCATTGATAATAATCACAAAGTAATCGAAACAAGACTTTTCGTAAGGTTTAAAAGGATTAAACTTTCTAAATCTGACAGCTTATATACATATTACAGAAAAATATATTGCTTGATTGAAACAGTCCAAACATATTTGCTAAATAAATTGACTCGGAAGTGGTTAAATAAAGGAAAAGGGTACAGTAATGGATAAACATATCGTGCTTCTTTACTATCAAATGATTATCTCAATTACTGCTAACTATAACGATCGTAGGAAGGTGTGCAGATAAAAGATCTCACGTCAAATTAGTCTCAATTAGTCTTTACTAATCTATTAAAAAATGTGCTAGTTTTATGTAATAACAATTACCTAGCTATTGGTGGCGTAAAAAGACTGTAAATAATAGCTATGATGTGTCATGTGAGCTTACAAATAGACAGAGACAGAAACAGTAAATGGGATATAGAAAATACACCCATCCCCTCTCCTTCCTTGGGATAGTCTAGTAACCCACAGTACTGCGGTAAATCATGTGCCTCTTTTTTACTGCTTGACAAATGCTACCTGATATTTACTTGGCTCCATGGTATCGTCTCATATTTACAACTTAAATCAGTATTCTTATTCTTACTGTTGGTGCTATTGAATTTTCGTTTTGTAGGATAGAAGTTCCTTGTTCATTTCCTCCCCTTCTGTTTAATAATCCCGTGTTTCTTATAAACAGTGCCGGCATGTCGTCATTTGACTACAAAATGAACCAAGAGTAAGCCATGATTCAAAAAAAAAATAGCAAAGGTAAAAATAGCCTTCTTTGTTACTATTTTTAACAAAATAATGTATGAATAACCAACAAAAAGGAGAAGACATGAACAAGGAGCAATAAACAAGGACCCAATATAATTCAATAATAAAGAGCATTGAAAATGATGGTAACATGGAGCTGAAAGGGAGAAGTACTGTAGGTAAAATGAAAGGTTACGCCATTACGATGTCACATTAGGCGCTTTCTCCATTCAAATCTGGACATCCCTTTTCCTTATTCCCGTTCTTTCCTGATCATGCTGCTTACTTTGAGTGGATAAGTTTACCGAGATACCTTAGCCAATGAACAATACATGCTTAAAGCACCTTTGTATACAATAACACACGCGACTTTCATGCAATCCTAAAATGCACCAGTTTGGCTCAGGCTACGGCAATAAAAACAGGTATAAACCTCTTTTGTTTGAAATGTCCAATAAAGGCAAAATAAAAGAGACAAATAAGGTGCTAGAATATGGGTGAAACATCAAAAAAGGGCAAAAAAAGGCAAAAAGAATAAAAAAAAAACAATAGGGGGAAGACCTGTTTGTTAGCTACAGGAGGTAATGCATTGAATTTTGACCAATTTGTCTCTACTTTTATGATATAAAAGCAGGCTTTCTTTTTTTTTTTGTATATCTCTTTTTGTGTTTTGCCCTTTGTATAACATGTTATCCATCTCTCGTACACTTCGCCGTATTTCTAGTCAGATACAAAGCTTATCCAAGAAACACCCACATTGGCATATGTGTCACCGATCGTCTCACAGCAAGACTGTCAAATTCTACGCCATTGATTCCATCTATTATACACATTCATCAGCAGAATATGATCGTTCACCATCGGAGGACATATCAGCCTTTGATGATCAAGATATAGATGATGAAGATGATGACTCTGAGCATTGCTGCGCATGCTAAAGAGAAACCTTTGCTTTACATTTGTACCATTATATCATCTCTTCTCTCTTTTTCGCGTACTATTTTAATGCTGCAGTCACTTTTCTCTCCGTATCTGTGTGTGTATTCTCAATTGTTACATTTAGCTTTATGGTTGCATTGATTGCCTACCATTTTAATAAAGAAAAACGTTTACATATACGTCCAATAGGGAAACTCCTCTTCTGCAACATAATCATTTGGCATCTTTGAGTGCTGATAAAAAGCATAAAACAATGAAATTATGAGATTTAATCAATTCCTTTGCCATGCATTCCAAGAATGAGTCATGGGATTACGACAGGCAGTATCATATGATAGATGATAAGCTCACCTTTTCTAATAATTTTGAATTTATGCACAGGTGCCTGAAAAGAATCATTATACTCACGGACACCAAATTGCACGTAATGAAACCTAAAATGCGAATTGTATTGTAATAGTACAATTATTCTTAACCCTTTCCCCAAGTCGCAATATCATGAGCTACTGCCATAAATTATGGAAATGAATAGAATGAATTCAGCTTATCAACCAATCAACTTGAGCTTCTCTTTCAACAGTTTATAATACGTATTAGGATCGAGGGCACTGTGAACGGAGAGAGTATCTTGATGAATATGTAATCAATGAACTTTGTTTCTTAAATACATCTAAATGCAAGTTATGAGCCCTTGCCCTTTCGTGAAAGGGGATTCAAATACAGGTAACGAGTTTATCAAAAAATTGAACATGCAGCAGATTGTACGCTCAAGGCTAATTGAAATTGTTTTATGCATATTCTTAAAGAACGCCTTATATCTACATTTCTTTTTATTCAAATTACTAGAAAAGTCATCAATTCTCTATAGAGATGGCATGTGCATTTCTTGGGATAAAGTAAAAAACGATATGAAAAGACCAAGAATATAAGATGATTTATTGATGGCAGAAAAGAGAAAAAATAGAGATTGTACTCAAATGTATATAAAGAGTATTTGCTATAGGATACGACATGAATGGTTAATACCAAACTGATGAAGGAGGAGTGGGAGGTGTGGGAGGTGTGGGAGGTGTAGGAGGCGTTCCCCAGCCTCCCCAACCTCCCCAGCCGTTCCAACCACTCCAGCCGGGGTTCCAGTTATAAAAATTGCGACGAGCAAGATGGTCAATTTGAGAATGATAATTCAACATGTCAGCTTGAGCATTATCAAATGTTTGTGCCAAAATTTCAGAGTTAATAGCGCACAGTCCCAAAAGGAATCCAAAGTTTGAAAGTTTCATTTCTTGTAAGAGAGTATAAAGTAACAATAGTCATTTTTATTTTTTCATATTTATAATAATGTAATGGCTTGTTTATCAATAATAGTACTTATGACTTTTGGTTATAAAGGAGGTTCTCCTTCTTCTTCTCTTTAGTGCCCTATTTTCACTATGCAAATGAAATACAAGCCAAAGATACTTTGAGACGTTTAACTCTCTGCAAAGTCAAACTAATGAGAAAGATTGGGATAGATAGTATATGAGCTTCTTGTTTGCTGATTAGACTCCACTACACTTATTCTACCCTTGACAACATTATTGCAAAGACTTTAACATATAAAGATTGCGTTATTCTTTATTTCATAATTCATTGACACATCGTAGATAAGCGCAAGATTTATTTCTTCTTTATAGCATAAGATATCTGCACTATATGGATTATATGTATCACAAGTAGAAAGCCTATTCTATTTTTATAATTATTAAGCATACATGAAATGAAAAAGTGATAAAATCCTAAAGTCAATTGAGTACATTGTATTGTAAAACAACTGAAAAGCAATAAATGTTTCAAGGCTTACTTTGTATGAAACACTAATCTCAAAAGAGTAATAAACTATTACTAAAAGGACAACAAGATAAGAATGATGCAATGCAGGTATATTCTCATATTGGGTCTTTGGCGTCTTGCCCTTCCCCCCCCCCTATTTTTTCTACTCTATTGCTCAGGGCATAAGTATAGACCATGTTGTAAAATATTGGCTCATTATAATAGCTAATGCACAAAAATCAACAATGGACAAAGACTGTACACATGTGATGCAAGTGATGCACTTGAATAGCTTTATTCATTATGCACAAAACAAACTGATTAATTATCTTCTTTATTAGGCATTGTGACTGCAACCTGTCATTCAAATTTTTGATCCATATAAGCTTCCGGGGGGTATTGGACTATCCTTCCTGCCGAACGTACAATGGCATCCCTAAAGCTTACACCCAACTTGATTCGTCCTCATGTGTGGGCAAGATCGCTTCAACAGCAGCCTTTTATTGCACCCAGAATCGCTCTTTCTCAGGTTCCTAAAACCACCTTTTTAGGCATTCGCGCCTACTCTTCAAAACAGACCGAAATACATACAGCCATACGTGATCTCGGTGTTATTGGTATTTTAAAGCGCATTGAAACGAAAAGAAAAAGGAAATTATAACTTTTTGATTAGCTAATTATATTCCTCCTGAAACTTCACCTTCAATTACTGACTTTGCAAACTGGCGTTTAACGAAATGGAGAAACTTGAAAAACAGTGTACAAAACTTGTTAAGGCAAGTATAAAGATTGAAGTGTTGACATATCCAATCTGATACAATTATATAGCGTTGGTCTTATCAAACGTAAATCTTTGTATGATAATTGGAACTCTTCAAGATTCCTTGCTGAAGCTTTGGAAACTTATAAAGATATGAATGATGCATTTGCAAGGTAAGGCCATGAAAAAATCTGTATGAGCAATGTACTTATATTATTATAGAGGTGATCGTGAAGTACTGGAAGAAGTCTGTTTGGATTCCATGTTCTCCGTAAGTAGAACAACACTACATTTATCCGAAAAGATACACGATTGCTGATATAATAGTAGAACTTGAAAAACCAAATAAAAGGTCGCAGTAACGTACGTTGGGAATGGAAATATCATGGTGAAGTAGAGGCACCCAAGATTGTTTGTATTCGTTGCATTAGTCCAACAGGCTTTAGTAAACATGGTTTTGCTATTGGACAAGTCACAGTCAAAATGTTTACTAAACAGGTTAGCTATACAACTGTGCATATATTTACATGATATTAACGTGTACATAGTCAATGGCAGTCTATGACAAGAAGAACAAGTTAGTTGGCGGAGATCCTAACAAGATTCACAACATATTAGAATACATTGTATTCCAAAAGACCATTTCAAATCCTGAAGATATTTGGAGAGTCTATGGAAAAGTAGCATCACCTGATAAATTAATAAAACAATAGATGTATAGTTTCTTAGTAGTAGCACTTGATAATTTGTTTCTATGAAAAGAAAGCTCTTGTTTATCAGTTTCTATTCTTTTCTTTGAACTGCTTGCAGGCAATTTAAAAGATTTTTCTTTATTTCTTTCTTTTAAAGCGAATGTTACCTTCATTCTATATTACTCTTGTAGTTTGTTTTATTTCATTTCTAGCATCAAAAGTGGCGTCAATGTCTCAATTGGATGACAGCTGTGGATGTCTCTCGTAAGTTATGACAAGAATTGTGTATCACATACTTATTTACTCTCTTTAGAAAACGGATTATATTTCTTCCACTTCTACCGCCTTTACCTCCACTACCTCCATTACCATCTCTACAGCCGCCTGGTGTCGTCGTTGGCTGTCCTTCTTATAAAAGACATTCAAAAGACGATGGTGATAACTAGCCGCGGCTGTACACTGCCTTTCCCGGATCAAGATACCTTGAACCTGTTACATTTAAAGATTAAACTCAGTAAATGTTACTTTTAAACATTAGCATTCTTCAGTAGACCCTGTCTATTAATCTTTTACTTTTAATTAAAGATAATACATCAATCTGTGTAAGTCTAGAACAAATGACAAAAATAGCGTTACCTGAGACATTGCTCAGGTAATAACTGTTTTCAATAGCTCCTATTTGCTACATAATATTATTTGTTTCTACATATTATATTAATACCCTTGCAACCATCGGTTTCATAACCAAATCTGCAAAGAAACATGTTTCAAGAATACACTTGCTAAATGACTTTGCAAAACGCGACTCTTTACACGATTAAAAGAAACATTTGAGTAACCAGAAAAAAACGCTGACGCCACTTGCCATTTTGATGTCGAGTATATTAAAGTTGTTGTGTAAAGTAGTAAAAAAAGTAGATTGTCATAAACACATTATATAATCAACTTGATATATCTTTTTATACATTTATTACTTGAAAGAACAAATGCCTCTTGTTGGTTACTATTTTGAGTCTCTCTTTTTCTCTTATCAAATCGTGACCATAACTGACTCAAAAGCCATAGGTTACATCTTGTATCTCTTCTTCATCATTGGACATCATTTTGTTTGTAGCACCAACAATCGTACACACAAATATTTCATTCGAATCTCTTTTTTCACCAGGTCAAGGTTAATGTATCAAATTAATAAACCAAATACACGTCGAATCCTGTACTTGTTTCTCTCTCTCTCTCTCTAAAAGTGATGGTAAACAGAGAAAGTTTAAAATCATACTCCAGATGATCATTTACAGAATGTGTAACCCAAATTAAATGCAAAATGGTGCATATAGTCTTGTTATTCATGGTCACCTGGTAAGTCAAGGATGCAGTTGACTAAAGCATCCCGAGACGAGTAAACTCTGTTTATCAGTAATAGTTCATTGCCATATGAAAAATATATCATCCGATCGCACTCCATGTGATACAGGGTGATTGTGGGGAATGAGACATGATTGGCTGAATGGATTTAAATAGTAAAAGGAAATTTCAGTTCTCTTTCTTTTTTTTTCTCTCTCTTTCTTTTCGTTGTTGCATGTAAAATCAGTTAATACTCTGTACAATGACAGCAAAGTTTTACGCAAATAATATTCCGTCATTAAGAAAAGATGTTGCATGTCACCGCTTTACAGTAGACGACAAACACAACTGGACAACAGATGAAAGCGGCGATGAGCTAAGATTACAGAAAGATCGCTTTATTGAACTAGCTCAGGCAGCCTTGGAACAAGCAAAGCGAGAAGAAGAAGAAAAGGGTTTACTACAGGAATTACTAGAGACATTGTTAGAACACACAGGCGCACCTATGGTAGCTGATGTTATACTAGAACAAATCCATAGTCAAGACGTGATTGAAAAACTAGCAGAAGATCATTTCATACAACAAAGAAGACGAAGTAGCTATGAAGATGATCTAAATACGTTAAAAGAGCCAGAACAGCAATTTGACCTTGTACATAATAATAACAAACAAACATACATCAACAGTAATAATAGTCATCATCCCCATCACCATAGCAACAGCAATAACAGTAACCTGGATACCATCTTGACTATATCAGAATATCTATGGAGACTATTCCGATTATTGATGTTATCAAGTATTGTTGGTCTAGTCTATCACTTTATGTGTGCTAATCCTACTCAGCATCCATCACTGTTTGATTCATAAAAAACGGGGTTCATTGTTACTGTGACAAAGAAAATAAAATTCCTACTTGCCAAGAATTTAGACACATTCCTCAATAAATCCTGAAAAAGAAAACATCCTTTACAAATAATAGAAATAAAAAATAATAATACGCGTGTGTGTCTATACTTTATTCAATAGTTATTCTACGCTAATAGAAAAGTGATAAAAGGGAGTTCACAAGAAGTAAAAGAAATGATTAGTAAATCAGTTATTAAATTGACACTAAACACTTGCATTAAAAAGAGGAGAGGTCATAAGATAGTAAGCTTATAAAGAGACTATTAATATCTTATTCAAAGTGCACCATGGATGAAGGCAGCGATAACTGCCTCAGAAAAGCAAAGAGGAAAACAAGAGACTGGATCTATAGTATTACGCATCAGTTTCTTACAAGAGTAAAGAATATAACATACCTCAGGGCTAACTGGGAAATAGCTGGTCTTACTTTGGTCCAAAGAAGAAAAGCAAGTCAAGATTAGACTACTCATATTAAATTTTTAACAACTTTTTCAGTTGCATGTAATTCATAAGTGTTGACCACATTTATCTCATATCTCTCAAAAATATCAAGCTCATTTTATGCATTATTATGCGTTGTCAAGCTGAAAACAATAAAATAACGATTGGTAATCAGGATCATTAGAGTTATCAATCCTCTATTGTGCCAATAATTTCTAAATAAAGCGTATATACTCTACAACCGGCATTCCAATAACAAACAAAAAAAGCAACCATTGAGCACATTCTACTGAAAACAATCTTTTTACTGCTCTTTATAAACTATTTCATTCGCTCTCCCTTGATATATGCGGGTGTGTGCAACATTGATCTGTGGCACACCCCTTCCCACACAAAAACATTTGTTTGTAATATATTTCTATATTTTTCTTTTTACCCCACCCCATTTTTTCCTTTTTCTCTCTATTTCTTCTTATTATTATTTAAACAGCAAATATGGCTGAAAGAGCAGAAAAACAGTTAGAGAAGTTGATGAACGAGTTTGAAAAGAAGGAATATGCAGTCAAAGACGATGCTACGACTGTCACGATTCACGTTGAGCGAGATCCAGATCAGTATCGCAATGTCGTGTAAGTGAGAAGAATGACCTGGGCAATGACTCTTATTTTTTTTTTTTTCAGTGAAAACGAGCCTCGTCGTATACGAGAAGATCCATTCGCATTTTTATTTAATGTGGGACTCTATTATCGAGGAGCAGTAAAGTGTGAATAGTTCCATCTGTGGTAAACATTAACTCCTTTTCTTTTTTTCAAGGGCTGGCGTGGATATAAAGATTATATTGGTCCCAAGATACTTTACCCAGGCTTCTCAAAGGAAATGAAAGCCTTGGTGTTTAACAGTCCAAAAGGTTTGGGATGATAAGCTTTCTAGACTAGGACGTTGTTAATTTTTTTTAATTTATGCAGTTCAACAAGTGATTGACCGATTGGCAGACCGCCAAACAGCCATCATGACCGAGCAAAAGAAATGGACAGCTACAAGAGTTAAGAAGCAGAAAAGGGCATTTAGAAAGGAATTGGAAGTGGTGGCCAATGCTATTATCGAAAAGGCACTTTGTACCCTCGACAGCATGAGGACACTGAGATTCTTTGCCTTTGTCGTCAACACGATCCTTGTTCGACTTTATCATCAGGGGCTTCTTATACGTGAAAGTGAATGGGTTGAGGTAAGTTTACATGTGAGGTCCTTTTCTTTTTTCTCTGATGATTCTTCTTCTAGTTGAAACGAGTAGCACTGGTGGCACAGGAAAAGAAACAATCACTCATTCTGTTGCCTTGTCATAAATCACACATTGATTACCTTGTTGTCTCTTATCTCATGTTCCGTCTTGGTATTCAGATTCCTCATATCATAGCCGGCGAGAATCTCGATATGCCCGTTCTAGGAAAATTACTCAAGTCGGTAGGAGCCGTCTTCATCCGAAGAGAATGGGGAAATGATGAGTTGTACAAGACGATACTAGACGAGTATATTGTTACATTACTTTCCAAAGGAAGTAAGGTCACAAACGATAGTGATGATCAGGCCATTTCGAGACTCATTCCTTTCCTTAGTGAATCTTGAATGCTTTGTCGAGGGCACTCGATCTCGTTTAGGCAAGTTGCTTCAGCCTAAATTAGGAGTTGTCAAGATCATTCTAGACGCGATCATAGACAATCGTGTACCAGATTGTTACATCGTCCCTATCTCAATTGGTTATGACAAGATTATAGAAACTTCTAGTTACGCTACAGAATTGTTAGGCACACCTAAAGAAAAGGAAAACCTGTGGCAAGTTCTCACCAGCAGCAGACTATTGCAGCTAAAGTGGGGACGTGTAGATGGTAATAAGAAAAACAAAGGGAGAGGATAAAGTAAGCTTATAGGTCATTTTAGTACGAGTTGGAAAACCATATTCTTTACGTGATTGGGTAGACGATCAGCTCAAGATGAGAGGGTGAGTGATGATATATATAGCAAAGTAGATAACCTTTTTTCATTGAAAGCTCCCTCTTTTTATAGTCCAATGGATCTATCGGATAATGTACAAAAATCCATTCTGATGAAATCACTTGGCTACAGGTAAACCATCCATTCAAAAATGAGTGATTTCTTTCTAATGTATGTTAATAGGGTGCTTGCAGATATCGTAAGTTTTAAAAAGCTATCTTTCAAATAAGGGATACTAGTCTAACTCCTTGTTTTCTTTTCATGTGATAGAATACCATTTCTGTTGTCATGCCGTCTGCGCTTGTTGGCACGGTCATCTTGACACTACGTGGCAGGGGTGTGGGTCGAAGCGAATTAATTCGAAGGGTCGACTGGCTAAGACAGATCATTAAAGATAAAGGAGGCAATGTGTCTGAATTCTATGGTATGTCAACAGGTTCAATTGTTGACAGGTAAAGAAAAAATAATTTTTGGGTGGGAATATAATTAATGCAGCTCTTATAGAACTATCCAGATTCATAAAGAATTGATCGGTGAAAGAAAAGGAAAAGATATTGTGGAACCCACCTTCTATCCTATTTCACCCTTTGAGCTATCTTACTATCGTAACCAGGTGATTCACTTGTTTGTAGAAGAAGCTATTGTATGTGCAGCTCTCTACACTGTCATCAAAAAGGGAGGCGGGAAACCACTTCAACGAATGCAGTATCCTGATTTACTCAACGAGATATCTTTCCTTTCGAGTCTCTTAAAACTCGACATGATTTATAAGCCTGGTGGAGTAGAAAGTAATACCAAGCGTACGATCCAATGGTTGATAGATAATAATGTGATCGAGATGGATAAAGAGGGATGGGTAGGATTGAATGACTTGGAACGACAGTGTGGCCGAGAAAACTATGGTAAACACGTGTTTATGGCAACAACCTGCACATACACTCGCATGAACTTTAACTCTAATGCTTCCTTTGTAATAGACTTTTTGTGCTTCATGATTTGGCCTTTTATTGAATCATATTGGCTAGCAGCCGTCAGCTTGTACACATTAACACCACCACAGAGCGTGGCAGGTCCCATCTGGGTAGATTCAAAGCTATTTGCGGCACGCACACAAGCGATGGGAAAAACTTTATACTATCAAGGAGATTTAAGTTACCTTGAAGCCGTCAACAAGGAAACATTAAATAGTGCGTTTACACGATATGAGCAGATGCATATCTTATTAAAGAGACGACATCAGCAACCCAAGCCTTGGTCAGAAGTTGCGATTAGCTCTGATTATGTTCCTTCACGCCAAAATGGGGCCTTGGTGCCTAGAGGGCACCTTTGGGAACTGGTAGAAAGGATTGGTACATTTAGAAGAGAAGGGAAGAATCGAAGAGATAATGCAACAGGTAAAAAAACAAACACAAAAAAAACACATATACAGCTTGTTTACTCTGGTAATATTAGTGAGCTCACGCGTACTGAGGATTGCAGATATACTTGCCGAAGACAATGCTATTCCGACCGCAAACCAAAAGGCATTGGCTAAACGAGATGCTAAATTATAAAAAAGCATTGACTGAAAAAGGAAACTTTTATTGAACATCTTTTCTTTTTTTATATAAAACATAGAGCCTTAATAGAAAAAGAGATGTAAGGAGAGTAATTAATGCTTTGATCGATCAACCAATTGTAAATAAATAAAAAAAGAGCCATTAAAACGCAGGAACTTGTAATATTCTCTATCAATTTCTCTATTTTTTTTCTTTTTATATCCCAGGAGAAAAAGCAAAGTAGAACAATAAAAGAAAAAAGAATTGCAATATAAAGGCATGGTTTTTTCTTTTTCTTATTTCTTATTTTTTCCCTTGAAATTTTCAAAAGTTGTAAACAAAAGCAAATGAGCTATAGTGACATTTTCCTTATTCAATCACCCAAGTCACCCAACGAAAACACATGGTACTATACACCAGAGCAACTAAAGAACAGACAATGCGAATTTATAGAACGACCATCACCAATAGACACTGTCTATAACTCACCAGCAGCTGAGGGTGACTCTATGAACCTTATCGAAAATAGGATCGTCATTGAATTTTCAACTTTTTCAGAACTAAAGCTGGCACTCATAGATTCTGAAGATACAAATACATCAAATGTGGTTAAGCAAACAGAAGAAGAAGAGATGAAGATTCAGGCTACAAGCACAACCATACCTTCATCTGTTCGAACAGACGTCGAAAGTTCACACCTACTCGACGTTCTCATGGATCAAGCCACACGGCATTGGTGTTGTATTGGCTTTAAAATAGCGCCGATCAAGCTTGAGACGATCAAGAACTGGCGACAAGCACCATGGCCGATCGTATACTGCGTAGCCTCGATCAGCCTTGTCAGCTTCTTGAGCAGACAATACCATTCTGATTTTAATCGACATGCTGCCATGGCGTTCTATCAGCAGGCAAGAACGAAAATGGACGATATCCTTGAAGACAGTATGAACCCACAGATCATCCAATCTTATTTCTGTTTAAGTTATACCTCCAACCTCCTACGACTCTACGAACATCAGCGTACCTGGGGCGGACTTGCTTCAATATCCTTACAACATTTGATCAGGACGAACTCAGCACAAATAGATCCAGTTACATTGAGTCTTTGGATTCGTTGGTACTATATTGATGCTTGGCTCTGTCTCACAGTGGGACGTGATTGCCTGCTACCTGACAGATTACCCTGGTTGGACTTAAAGATAATCGAACAGCTATCCATCAGTCAAGTAGTCCAAGACGATGATAACCAACAATTTGGTTTTGCCTGTATCGGCTATTACATGCGTAAATACATCCGTGCGATACAGGCAGGCAAGCTCTACAATACACATCCACATGAACCCTCAGAATACTATTACCAAATTACAGATAATCTCATCCGATGGTACAATCAGCTTCCTACTTACAGCAGCAGTAGTCCAGCCTCCCGACTACATCTCCACATCTGCTACCACTCGATGCGTCTCGTCGTCCTCTACCACTTTTTACAACAACCACAACAACCTCCGCCCGAGTCAATCTTGATCAACTGTCTGACAACCAATCTCGAATTGCTTCAGGCACTGGAGCATCTGAAGCAAAAGGGGTGTGACCAAAGCACGTATCACCACATGTTTCTCGCCATCCATAACACATCTAAACGCATCTACCAATACAAACAACTGCATGCATTAAGACCGTTTGCGGAAGAACAATTAAAGATCAACCTGGCGTTACTCAAGAGCACACAGGCTTACACTCACGACGCGTTCAAGATGAAAATTTATGCAGAAATGATTCAAAATCAGTTTAACAAGATGAACATTTCTATGGAAAAGAAACAGAATGTGATGCCTCGAATACTTGTCTTTAAGAAAGATGCTTCTATTAGCACTAAAAAGACTTCAAAAAATAAAAGGATTAAAAATCAATAACTAAAAAAAAAAGGGCATTGGAATGTATTAGTGAGTGAACTTCTGACTCTGTGTGTGTGATA
The DNA here is from genome assembly GCF_002708625.1 of Rhizopus microsporus ATCC 52813. NCBI lineage: Eukaryota > Fungi > Mucoromycota > Mucoromycetes > Mucorales > Rhizopodaceae > Rhizopus > Rhizopus microsporus. The sequence continues at coordinate 886,320 of NW_019671923.1, read as the reverse complement.
TTTTATTATTTAAGGGGGATAAGAGGGGGGTAAATGGTATAAATAATCTACATATGAACAAAATAATAATACTACATGATGCAACGAAGTGTGATCTTTTCCAAATGATTCCATTTTGTTTTCATTAAAGATATCAAATCTTTTTCTTTGGCAATTACTGTGGCTGCTAGCAGGTCCATCGAGGTTGAACTGAATGTACTTGCACTGCTGATGGTTGTGTCATAAAATAAGAGGAGAATATCATCTTGGACGGCCTTGGATCCCACTGAATCAGAGAATTTCTGAAGAATTCGTGAGCGTAATTCGTTGAGAGCAATAGAACGAGGCACTTGAATCACAATGATATTATCCATATCGTATATCACCTTGATCTTGATTGTGTCCTTTATGAGCAAACAGGCAGTTGACTGACTCTTTCGCATACCCGATCTTTTCACTTGAGGTAAGAGAGTAGAGCAAGAAGGTTCTGGACGAGGACTGGAATGATTTGAACGAGATAAGAAGGAAGTAGATCGTAATCTTTTCCAACGACTACTAAAGGTATTTTCATTATGACTCTCCTCCTGAGGTTGTTGGAAATAAAAGAATTCTCGGACTATGACTGAGTGAGTGATAATGGGTAGTGTAGTTTTGGAAAAGAGAGCTTCAAGGAAATGGTTGAGTTCTTCAGCGCGTTGAGCATGAATATATTTATTTTTGACAAGTAAATGTAGCTTATGTTTGATTTTGGATGGTAGACCGCGAACGTTACTGAATTGGTCTTGTAACTTTTGAGAGAATTGGATAAAGTCTTCATATCGTTTAGCAATTGTATACTTGTGTCCTTGTTGTGATTCGACATGAACGATATATAATGTCTTTTGGTCAAATTTTTCAAATGAAATAACGGTTGCGTTTTTGATAATCAGTGAATATGAGCTGATAGCAGTGGGCATGATAAGAAATATGGATATTATGAAAAAGAGGGAAACAAAGGGATTTAATTTATAGTTTGTATGTGTGTTTGTTTTTAGGGAGTCCTTTCCTAATAATGAAAAATCAAAACCACCTTCATTGTTATACGTTTCCCTCGCAAATTCACACACACACACACACACACACGCATTATACACACGCATTATACAACCCCCCACTTTATCTCTCTTTTATATATTTCTTTGTCTTACTTCCTTTTTGTTCTCCTTTGGTTTTTTTTTTCTCCCCCTTGATCGAGATTCTTTTCTTTGTATCAAAAGAATGAAAATGAAAGGGCCATTGCTCATATGAACTTTGTTATATAATGAACTGGTATGGCGTGAATCAAGCTCATTACGTTCTAGACCCAAATAGAGATACTTTATCATTCTTTTCTCTTTTGTATTTTCTTTATCTTTTTCCTAAAAATGGTGAATGTCCGTTATTTTTTTTATTTCTTTAGGAAAAATAAAAGCGATCATTTCTACTGGCGTGCGTGCGTGCTTTGTATGTGTGCCTGAAATGAAACTCAGTGTCTTTTTCCCTTTTTTTTTATTACATTATTATTACTTTTTCCCTTGAAATGATCCCCTTTGTAGATTATTACTGCTCTTGTTCAACCAAGGATAATTTGGAGGGAAACAGTGACGAAAGTACAGAATCCGTCACTGGCTTACATTTGCTTTCAAAAAAGGCCAAAAACTATCTTTATCCACTCTCTCGTTTATATTTTTGTGAAGATTGTCATCAGATTCGTTGTCCCTCTTGTGTACAAGACGAAATAGTATCTTATTATTGTCCAAACTGTCTTTTTGAGGTATATATTAGGAGAGAGAAAGAAAGAAAGAGAGAAAAAGAGGGAGAATAGGCGTTTTTTTAATATTAGATTAGGTCCCTACTGCAAGTGTCAAGAGTGAAAAAAACAGGTGTGTGTGTGTTTCAACACTTTATCTCTTTTAGTTATTAACTCAATCTAGATGTGCTCGTAACTGCTTTCAATGTCCTATCTGTCAAAACACTCTTTCTGTTGTTGCATCTCAAGAACCTAACCAGACATCAACAACAGTAACAGCACCAGCAGGTCCTTACTTCCTGGCTTGTAATGTCTGTAGGTGGACTTCACAAGAAATTGGCATGACATTTGAAAAACCAACTAGTTTAGCACGTAAGTTATTAAAGATTAACACCACATTTCTTTTAACGCATATTTCTAGTACAACTTCAAAAGAACGAAGAGGCTTTACCGGACGCTAAAGAGTTTGATCAACTCAAGGAACACTTTGAAAAGCATCTCCGAGTGAATTCAGTACCGTCTTTGACTACCAGTTTCTTATCTTTCACGAGTTCATCAGCATTTAATAAATACATGCATAATGATTCTTCTGGATCAGGAGGCAAAATTGATGATATCGACGGATATGAGCCTAGTGTACAAATACCAGATGATGATCTCAAGCTGTTGGACTCTATGATTACTTTGAGAAATATAGATAAAGGTATAGAGAGAGAGAGTCTTTATATGCGTATGTATTTATATAATACTCTTATAGTATCAACCTTAACACAGAGATCAACTCAACTTCATGATCAACCATATGAATTAGGGTAATATAACATTTATCCCCCTCTCTCTCTTTTGGCTCACATACATAAAATAGAAAGATACACCCTCAACGTATTCATCTCGCCATCAAACGATCTAAACGATGCCGCACCTGTAGACACATCCTGATTAAACCAGAGCAGAAAGCACAGGCAACACGATTCAAGATAAAGTTGGTCGCTATGAACTATATACCCAATATCACCTTAATACCCAAAAAGAATTGGCCACTGCAAGTCAATGTACCCACTCAGATCTTGCTCAAGTTCACTAATCCCTTGTATGAAGAAATGCACATCACATTGGCAACGCCACTACTAAAAGAGAATGCCAGTGGTAGAGTGACAATTCTGTCTCCTCATTTTACAGTGGGAGCATATAATGAGACGATGGAATACGATGATGAAATGTATCCTCGACGCAATAATAATCACTTGAGTGTAAATAATAATTTCATGAATATCGATGGTGTTTATGAAAAGAGAAATAATTATACAAGCATCATTATCGAGGTGGTGCCTGAAGAAAAAGGGGAATTTAAGGCAAGTGGATGTACATGATGTCAACCTTACTAACGTGTTATATAGTTGCCCTTATTAGTGACATATAATTACAAGTCAGATGAGGATCGTATGGACGTATCCTCTGGAGATATTGATGCAGATGATATTATGGATGATACAGATGATAATAGTAGTTTGGGTAAAAAGTCTAATATAAGATTAGAAGATGATAAAATCAAGAGCTATTCATTTTGGTGTTTGATTGGCCTTGGATCAACTGATTAAAAGCAATAAAAAGCCCATTTAATGTTATTTTATCCAAGTAAAAGTTCATAAATTATAACAATGATGTTTATACCAATTAATGGAACTATGAATAGATAGTGTTATTATTATTCATAGGGCCTTTTTTTTAAAAAAAAAAAAAAAAACTTACTTCTCATTAATGTTCTCACTGCAGATATTAAGTTGACTATTTTATATTTGATAGTTTGACTTTGTTCATTGCCAAATCCTGCTTCGGGTTGTACTGTCCATCCGACTATGTCAACATTAGTTTTTGTATGTTTATACTTTTATTCAAATATTACTTCTTGCTAGGAATCTGTCTTCGCTTAATACTGCAATCGCGTTTATAAAACATAACAAGACATAAAATAACTGTCCAAGTCCAAGTGTGAGCATCTTGCAAGAAAAGAGAGAAGAGAAGAGAGAGGAATTAAATGACCGCCTTGAAAAACAGCGAGAAAAAAAAAATTTCCAAGGTTTCCTCTCCTTTCTTTATGACAACTATACAAGATCTTGGCTTAACGACTGTTGCAAACAAGGAACAATTTCTAGATTCGGTTATTATTAAAGAATGTCCTGGTGTTGGACGATCTTTGGTAACCAAGAAACCACTGGCTCCTGGAGATGCTGTATTGGTTGAGGAACCACTGATCAAGTACAGATTGAATCCATCCTGTCGATCATCCAATTCACCTTATTATTCTAAAAAGCTATGGAACAACATCATGTGGATGGTACAATCTGAAGAAGGATATGAAGATGATAAAGAGAGCATCTATAGCAATAGCAGTACCAACAGCAGTTATAGTGATGATAGTAATAATGACAATCAAACAATACAATCCGATTTTTGCCCAGGTGTACCTGCAGCCATCTTGGCCTATCTCGACCTCTACCCTCCATTTCCTGTCAAAAACCAACGAAAGTACAATAAACAAGATTTTGAATTTTTTTATTACCCTAACCTTGATCATCCAACTGTCCAATTGATCCGCTCAGTCACACAGAACGTAGTAGATACTGAACCACTCTTTAGCCATGTTGATCCACAAGATCTTTGCCGATTCGTTTTAAAGATTTATGCTAATGCTCATACGGTCACTATACCATCTTTACGAAATGAGCCTACACATTCAAAAAGAAAGGCACGTAGGCTATTCTATCAATCAAAATTTGGAGAGAGTACGTCTTGGGGGAGCGACGACAGAGATGTATCATCCATGCCTACTATTGCCCTGCTCCGATGGGGGTCCAAGTTTGCTCACTCTTGTTCACCCAATATGTTCTTACGATATGAGCCTGCAAAGAACGTGATGATCTTTACAGTCATTCGACCTGTCAAGGAAGGCGAAGTGCTTTCATTCAGCTATCTGCCTGAGGATGACACAACTGTCGGTGGACTGCTATGTGGATCAACAGAGAATCGCCAAGCGAAACTTGAAAAGTTCAAATTCTTCACATGTGCTTGTGAACGATGTTCTGACTGGGATTGGTCTCGATCTGTGAATTGCCCTACCTGTGGTCATGATTGTTATTCTCGCCTTGGGCAATGGAAATGCTTTGAATGTGAACGCAAATATGAAGATAAAGAGATTGAGTTCCTTAGCAATGAACAAGACGTAGTTCAAACAGTCATTGGATTTATCACTCGAGTGTATGGCGGGCGACGACTGGATCAGAATACAATGAGCTCGCTGGAACCTCAGCTGATGGACATGTTGAACAGACAAGTGCCAAAGTATCATTGGACATATGGTCTGATTCATTCTTTATTAGCAGCATATCATCTTCAGATATTCCCACAAATGTATGGTAAAGGTCTGGCATCTCAATTAGGACTCACTGCCAAAGGCATAGAAGAGGCGCATGTCTATATTGATTTCTTGAACAATGCCATCTTTAAACATGCCAATCCAAAATCAACTTCACACGGTAACCCAATGACAGCGTTCTTTGCCAGCTGGAAATTACTGGCCATAGTGATAGATTTAGTAATGGATAACACAGTAGACAAGTATGCTAACAAAGAATCTACTGTGTTGATTCCCTTGGATAAGGAATGGATAGAACCCTTATGTAAAATAACAGGCATCATCCACTCTGAATGGCTGCCATTGATAGAGCAAATATTTCCTGCACAAAGACCCGTGGTGATTGAAGATATGATTAGACAACTACAAGCATTTCATGACCGCGTCCAAAAGACGAAATAAATATTAAAGAGTGCACGGACCACTCGTCTTTTTTTCTTTTAATTGTTAAAAAGCCATGCCTGATTTGGTCGAAAATGAATTCAATCGAGATAAATTAAGAAGAAGAAAATCAGATTCCAACCTGCTCACACAGAGCATTAATAGCAACAAAAGAGAAAGACTATCTCAGCAACCATTTTCGTTCAAAAGACAACTCTCTCATTTGAATGAAACTGATAAACCAGCAGACACCTTTTATGATGCACTCGAAATCAAGTTTCATCACTCAGTAGGGTCAATGAGTATAAGTCCTGCTTCGAGAGACGTTGTATTAGCAGGGTACACTTTTATATATAGTTATAAAGAGATGCTGTTTTGATAACAATCATATATACAAGACGACAGGGTTTAGTCATTATTGATCTTGAAGATCCATGGCTCATTCCAAGAATTGTTCCTCACATGTCCAAGTGGGAAGTAGCTGATGTTCAATGGAGCCCGCATATGGCTCGAGAATCATGGATTGCTTCAACCGTAATAAGAAAAAGATACAGAAGAACATATTCTAAAATGTTTTCGTAGTCTAATCAAAAGCTACTGGTTTGGAACTTGAACTACACAGGCACAAGAGCGATTGAACACGTATTTCATGCACATGTTAGAGCTATTTCCGATATCAACTGGTCCCTCCATCACCCAGACATTCTTGCTACATGCTCGGTAGATACCTATGTTCACCTATGGGATCTACGAGAACCGTTAAAAGATCAAGAAGAGGATGCGGATAGACATATGCGACCAAGTCATTCATTTACTCCATGGAACGGTAAGTAAGAATGCGATAACGGCCCGATACTTATACAGATCAAAGCTGCTGCAACACAGGTCAAATTTAATAGAAAGAATGAATATCTCATTGCCTCTGCTCATGACAAAGACGTCAAGATTTGGGATATCAGAGTATGTATAAACGATCTCAAAATGACCCAAGTATCCTTATTTTTCATTATAGAAAGGTGCTCTTCCAGTGACAAGCATTACTGCTCACTCAAAAAAGATTTATGGTATTGATTGGAGTCGACAAAATGATCACGATATTGTTACTTGTAGTCTTGACAAACTAGTCAAGGTAAGATATTTTTTGATATAAAAAGGCAACTGATAAACATACCCTTTACCTAGTTCTGGGACATTAATCATCCAACCACCGAACAAGAAACTATCGTGACCGACACACCTATTTGGAGAGCGAGAAATACACCATTTGGCAACGGTGTGTTAATCATGCCTCAGGGTAACGACTCAAAATTGACATTATACAACAGAGCCTCACCCGAGGTCCCTGTACATGCATTTGAGGGTCACCAAGACACAGTTAAAGAATTCGTGTGGCGATGGAAAGGTGATATGAACGGACCAGACGGCGATGATCGTGAATTTCAACTGGTCACTTGGTCCAAGGACCAAAACTTGAGACTTTGGCCTGTCTCGCCCGAAGTAATGAAATCCGTTGGACATGAGCCCAGCCGGATTAAGACCAAGTTGTCTGCACCCTCCATCGCGTTCGGCGACAAGAAATCCACGCGAACCTTTCGTCAGGAACCTGATGAAAGCAAAGACATGAAAACAAGGTCGATAACCGGCGCTGCTGCCACACGACTGACGTCAATGACACCCTTTCGCTCGGTTGCTCAGCACTCGACCGCAGAGCAAAACTATAAAGAACAGAAATACTCGGCCATCAATCCACTCTTGTGGATGCAGAATGTCAAGACTGTCGGTCCCACAGGAGAGATACGACGTGATGCAGCAGCAGAGCATTCGTATCAGTCTGTGGCGGACGAGATGTCGACTGTCTTAAACAAGTACTTGCCTGTAGGCGTCAAGACTGAAAAGATCAATGCGGCGTCTCGTACGTGTACTATTTCCCTACATGGCCCATGGTCCGATACAGGCGATGCACTCTTGCGTATAACCATCCGGTTCAGTCCCCAATACCCCGATAACAGTCCTCCTGAGTTTGACATTCATAAAAACAGCATGATATCTATTTATTACCGTGCTCACATGACTCAGGACCTGATTGCTTTAGCATCAAACTACACGTCTCAGAAAAAGTGGTGTCTAGAGCCTTGTATACGGTATCTGCTTGGTGAAAACGTTCAAGAGTCCGAATATGGTATCGATCATCACTCTATAGATTCAGCCATAAATAACAACAATGCCAGTCCTGGACACTGGAAGGGCGCAGCTATCGACATTGGAGACTCGGATGATGAGCTCGGACAAGGATGGGACGCGATGGGTGATGATTTTAGATTTGGTAAGCGAGTGAGTATGACGAGTGAACGAGGCGTTATGGTAGACATGTCGACGAAACAAAGTACGGATGAAAAAGTCCCCTTTCCACGTTTATGTGGTGGTGTGTTCTCAGGCAGTGGTAAGAAATGGGGGAAATAGATCGACTTGCATAGGTCATTAGAGTTCTCACACAAAATTACATATAGGACAACTGATATGTTTCTTTTCTACCTTACGTGTGAGAGATACAAACCGCTCCGGGAACTCAAACGCAAAGAATGAGAATAACCTTCAGCAGGACAACCAGTCACATCAGAGTGGCAGAAGCAATAGTGAATACTTTGAAAATACATATAGTGACTTTTATCGACACCCAAGAACGTACGAACAGTTTGAAGAATATAAAGAAATTGCTGCCATGTCACGACAGGGTAAGAATGCTACTGTACTCGTTGGAGGTAACGGTGGAGCATTTGGTGAATATACTTATGACGACGAGCAAGATGATATGGATGATGATCTAAACACCGTCAACAGCAGCAGTTTGATGCATTATAATACAGGAGTAAGTTGTACAAAAATATGCCAAGGTTGGTACTAAACATAAATAGTCCATGGCAATGAACAGTGCGTTAGATAGTAGCGATAGCCTTTTGTACCATGGATCCAAAGCGGATAGAATCAGCCATACTGTAATGATTGTAGACTTTTCAGATAAAATGCCATACAGTCCTTGGCTTGCTAAAGAATATATGTAAGAGAATGGATCGACATGTACTTAAATTGAGACTAAAATCATTCTGGTCTAGTTTATCTTCTAAAGACCCAGTGGGATCATGTATACACAACGCTAAAATATGTCAAAAGCATGGACGACTTGATCTTTATAAAATATGGTACCTTGCTGTTGAAATTCTTCGAGACTGTGTCCCTGAAGGTCTAGCTGAGCCTGAACGTCTTATGCAAGAAGGCCCACAGTCACTGCCAGATGATAAAAAGAACAAGTTAATATTTATTGATGATGATACTGGACAAGAGATGAAGCTGCCAGAAATTAGAGCAAAATATGACCATGAACCTTTGGATTCACTAGTAGCAGCAATATCAACCACCATGAAACGAGTGAAATGGGGAATGCACCCATTTGGACAAAAGCTGGTTTATAATCTGTAAGAAATACGCAAATATTATGGTTTCATAGACTTATTTTTTGCTCTAGTATACAACACTTTATTCAAATTGGAGATATTCAAACCGCTGCCATGTTATCATGCATCTTCCAATTGTCAGCGAGTAAACCATCCACTGCGACCATCCTTACACACAAGGTATTTAGATTTCATTCAGGTTTCTTTACTGCCAAATACTCATATTTTATTTAGCCTTCATTGTATTCAGAAAGAACACCCGAAGCTGTCGAACTGGACTATTTCTCACTGAAAGCAAACCATAAGAGCCCTTTTGAGTTTCGTGCGAATTCAGGCCCGAATTCAGAAGTGGCAGAAAAGATATATATAGCACCATTTAGCTCGTCGTACGGAAATAAAACAAGCACTTTCCTTTCCTTTCTGCTAGAAACAGAAAACAGAAGACTATCGCCTACTATAGACAGGATAACAGATACCCCTAACGACATAGCTATGCCCAAAAGAACGTCAAGCACACGCCTGAGTAAATCACGAACGACGACAACGGCAAGCTATACAAAAAAGCTAAAGATACCAAGCAACACAGCGCCTGGCGCACGTCACACCTTATCTCAGAGCCTAGGATCGCACTATTCATCTACCTCTTCTGCACCAGCAACACCTTTACAGGATAAAGAGGGCAAACTACTTCCTTCTTCAGCCACAACAGAATTAAAGTTAGAGTACTCAAACTTGGAACAGTTTGACGGCGAGAAATTTTTTGATAGCTTCAATCAGATCCCACTGGTGGATAACAAGAGTATGGCACAGTTAGACGTGCTACGTCTTGGTTATGCTGATATGCTCTACCGCTGGAACCTACTGGAACTACGAGCAGAGATCTTAAAGTTTTTGCATCACCAACCTTTTCCAGCTGATTATGAACTTGCTTCTCAGTATGTCCAAGTATCTTGTCATTCGTGCGGCATTGAGGTGTCAAATCATGACAAGTATTGCCATCAATGCAGAAAGATTCGTAAGGTGGTAAGATGCAGCTACTGTCACGTCATGGTGAAAGGCCTGATCAACTTCTGTATTCATTGTGGACACGGAGGACACACGTATCACATGGAGGATTGGTTTGTTACTAATCAGCAAATGTATTGCATGACGGGTTGCGGATGCAAATGCGCTTTAGACGCATTTGAACTTAGAGCATAGATGATATATGTACATGTGAAATCATCAAACATACCTTTATATCTTGTTAATATGTCGTATAAAAATAAAAACATGACAAAAAAGCAAAATAATACTTAAAGTAGTTATGCATCCTTATGCAGCTTGGCGTTATATTGTGGCGCAAATGAAAACAAAAGTAATAGACTATGTTTCTGTTTATGCAACTCGCTAATGTCAGAAAAAGCTTCATTTGTCTTTAGCGATAAAAGCATTGCACTACTACCTAACAAGAGCATTAAAATCATCTACAGCAAAAGGGAGAGTATCTTTTATAGTAGTAGTATCGTATTTAAACAATAGAGCTGCTTATCGTATTTATCCTTCTTGACTAAGCTTTACATGAGATTAGTCTAGTTCTTTATTTACTAGCAACTAGTAATAATCTTTATCCCAAAAGGGAAATCGTGTTCATTACGACGACTAAAAAACAATTAATTTCTGCTATGCTGGAAAGGTCGACCTCTTCCATCCCAAATCGAAAGGGAAATGGACACCATATTTTTGCACGCGTTGATATCTCGTTGCCATAGCGCCTTGCAGATACTGCAGACCTGAACACTACAGCCTTTCAAGCCGGGCATACTTGTGAGGGAATCATTATTACACGCATTGCAAACTTTGGAAGTCTTGTATTCATCAATTGTAACGGCGATGAGATCTCCAGCTGTCTCCTTTTTAGCGCTCGCCGAAAAACACCACTGGCGCCACACCTGTTTCTCTTCAGCTTTATCGAGTCTTTGCCAAACATTCCCGCACCAAAGACTACAAGGGGCACTTTCTCTCTTTCCGTTTGGAACTTTGCGGGCTTCCACTTTTGGCTTCTTTAAAACAGCAATTTAATAAGATTTGATTGTCAAAGCTAAAATTGATTACATACCTGTTTTTGGTAATTTGATTCTCTTTTTCTTTTGGATTTGCCGTCTGTTTTTGCCTCTTCTTGCTTCTTTTTTTCTTCCTATTTCTCTTCTTTCTTTTCTTCTTATTATACTTGGCGCCTCCGTGTACAAACATGTTTACCATTTCTTCTGCCGCTCTTTGTCTGCCTTGATACAAGTAAAAACGACCTTTTGCTATTTTGTAATCATAAAATGTGAATAAGACACCAACATGGGTAAGAACGTATTCAATATAGAGGAGGTAAGCAGCGCATTGTGATGTTTTAGGAGAGGGCATATTGGTCTCAATTGTTTTTATGCCCTTTTGAGCCTTAAGCCTTTCTAGCTTTTTAATGTACTTTGTTGATCCGGTCCTGTGGTAATACTCTGCTGTTGAGCAGCGTCTTATTTGATGGTTGGTTGTATCTAAACCAATTGCAGCAGTGAACACGCTTTTTCTTCCAGGATCTAGAAACATGGGCTGGCAGGCTTGCTTTACCTCTTCCAAGCCAAAATCTTCAAGCTCTAAATCAATGTTTGCTATTAAAGTGGCATCTTTTGTTGTTCTTTTGTTGAATACAAAATCAACTGAAAATCCGTCAGACTTGACAGTATTTGCAAACATGATCTTGTTGTTCTGATTAGGAA